>NW_015622851.1:0-68826 GCF_000835515.1 Exophiala oligosperma
AACCCTAACCCTAACCCTAACCCTAACCCTAACCCTAACCCTAACCCTAACCCTAACCCTAACCCTAACCCTAACCCTAACCCTAACCCTAAAACCCTAAAACCCTAAGTCCCACGCATTTCCCCCAAACCCTGAGCCCTGAACCCCCTACTGATAGCTCCTACTAGCTTACCCTATAGATATATACTAATTACTATGGCTTTACTAGGCGCCCTACCTTTTGCGTGCAGGATGGCGGCTACGTTTAGTGGCTATGAGTTAATTTTTTTATTTCCCTATATAAATGAATTTTACGGACCTATAAAAGCGGCCTACGAAGCTAGTTTAGCGGGGCTGCTACTAAATTAAGGTTAGAGGGTAGATAAGAGAGAGGGGCTTCGAGGGGCCGACTAGAAGAAGGCATAAGCTTAGCGCTAGCAGTCTGCTTAAGTCCTACTATAAGCTCTTATATACTATATCTTGCTGATATATACTGTGTATCCTTCTAAATAGGCTTGCAGGCTCTAGTCTCGCTCGCGGAGGGTTTATAGTGTATATTAAACCCCTGTGAAACTGGCTGCTCTAGCGGTTATAGCGTACTAGGGAAGCCTAGTAGTTAGGTCTTATAGGCCTTATTTGCTGGTAGGGCTCCTGTCTGAGGCTACCCTAGGGCTACCCTAGGTTAGTAGTAGGGCGGGGGGAACGGTAGGGTGCCTCTATACTACTAACGCCGCTCTATGGCTGATGTATATAGTAGGTCCTACTAGTTGCGCTAGGGGGCTGTTTAGTAAAGCCTAGAGGTCCTACTTCTAATAGTTTTAGGATAAAATGGGGTCTATCCTCTCTATATCTTACTTTCTACGGGGTAGCCCCGATAGGTCCCTGCCTTAGTCCTCGCTCTAGGGAGGGGTTTCCTACCCTAGAGCTCCTACTACCCCCCCTATAAAAGGGATTTCCCTGCTAGGGACCCCTAGTAGGAGGAGGGCGCGATACTACCTTACTAGAGACTAGTGCTCTAGGGTAAGTCTATGCTAGTAGGGGTTCTCTCTATTCGGTAAGGCTTAGCTCGGGGGCCTATCCTCTCCTTAGATACTTATGCGTTCTTACTTCTAGGTATCTAGCGTATACTAGGCTATTAGTTTACCCCTTATAGAGCTCTTATCTATAGTTACTATAGGAGCTAATATAGTAGGGTCTCCTCTATATTCTTCCTATAAAACCCTAGGTTACCTCTAGATAGTAGAAGGAAGAAGGCAATTTAAGGCACTATACTAGCAAGCTCTCTCGTGAGATAGGACCTTTAAGGATATAAGGGCCTCCTATTGCTAAACTTTAATAGGTCTTTAAGCGTGCTAGGAGAGTGATAAGTAAGAGGCCTAGCTTAGGTTATATTTATAAATCTACTATAATAATAAAGGACTTAATACTAAAAGTACCTATCTAGTAGGAGTATAGTGCGGTAAAATAAGAACTCTAAGTAGTACTAATATTCTACTTATTTAATACTTTACTACTTATTTTCTATACTACTTTCTAAGTAAAGAGTCTTATCCTAGAGTAGGCGATATATATATAGTAGGCGACTCTATATAGCGGGCAATACCTATAAAGTAGGTAGTTTCTACTTTATAGTTATATTTCTATTACTAGTAAGTTACTTCTAGTCTTAGTCTAGCCCTATTATCTTAGGGCATCTAATAAAGCCCTATCTTTATTCTTAGTAGGCTAGATAGTTAGCTAAAGCCTCTACTAACTAAGAGGTTAGGCTCTTAGTAAGATCTAAGTATATAAGAGTATCCTATAGCTCTACTCTTACTATTTAGTATCTAGGGAACCTTAATATTATATCTCTATAAAGAGCTAAAGAAACTATCTAAAAGGAACTAAGAAAAGTAATAGGGGTTATAGAAAGAACGATTAAGCCTTAAGGGTCCTTATACTCTAGTAGGGAATTAGGGTTAGAGTCTAGCTCTATATCTATTCTACTTTTCTCTTTTAAGGAACCCTCTATATTAGTACCTTAAGAGGAGATAACCCTTATCTCTAGTATTAATCTTTACTAGAGGAAGGCCTATAGTTACTAGTTATATTCGCTTAAGGCGACTTTTAGCTCTTTACTAAATATAGCTAGAATATCTATCTTAATATAGAATATTATAGGGCCCTCTTAGGCTTATATACCTTCTAGGATAGCCCTAGCCTTATCTAGCCTATCCTTAGTAAAGGTATTAGGTATATCTTTAATAAGCCTCTCTAGAATTCCCTTTAAGACCTTTATATTCTCCTCTATTAGGAGAACTACTAAGGGGTAAATCTACCTTAATCTTATAGCTTGGGGAACTATAAGATACTAATTAGGGGATACCTTAGGTATAATAGCCCTAGGATCTTGCAGGCTTCTATACCTAAGGAACCTATAACTATTATCTCTCTTAGTTCTTTTAGTTGTCTTAATTATCCTAATAAAGGCCCTAGTCTAGTCTAGGAGATAGTTAAGCTTAAGACGCCTATCTTAAGCGTCTTAGAAATCGCTTTCTTTATCTTCTTACTAAGGGCGGGGGGCTAGAACCCCTACCTAGAGATTAGCGAGCTTAAACTAAGCGTTATTACTTATATTAAACCTCCTAGTCCCTATAGAGTCCTAGACCCTAGGGGCATCCTTACGCCTATCGATAGGTGCCTAGAACTAGACCCTAAAGAAGGTAGGGCTTTTTTAAGTTAACTTGTAGTTAGGCTATATCTTAATCTCTTTTATCCTATCGCTATTAAAAGCGATTAGGATTTTAAGTCCTATAGCCTTTATAAAGAGAGATATAATCTAGGAAGGTTCACCTAACTCTTTAGTAGGGTATAAGAGCCTATCTAGTAGGGTCTATTAGATCTAGTAGAAACGCTACTTAAATAAGGCTCGCTCCTAAGAATACTTATTATTATAGGTAAGGAATTAGTCTATAATAAACTAGTCTTAAGAGAGAAACTCTAGTTCTTCTAGATTAAGGCTCTATTTCTAGCCTATCTAGTAAGAATACTATATTTCCTAGGTAATACTATAAATCTTATAATATATTAAGGTAGCTTTAAGGTATATATCCCTTAGGGTCTAGGGGATTAGGATCGTCTAGGTAGTTATCCTTAGCCTATCTATATCGCTACCCCTAAGAGCCCTTAGGGCGTATTCTAGAGTCTTAAGGGTATAGTATCTAGGGGGTAGCTAGTACTTACATGCGCTCTTAGCCTAATACTCCCTAAGCTAGGCAAGTAGGTAACCTATATAGAGCCTCTCTACCTCTTAGGCTATAAAGGTAATAGCTATATCCTATAGCTTAACCTAATATATTATAGAGCCTTCTTTAAGAGCCTGCCCTATAGCTTAGGAAACTCTTAGTAGATCTAGATTAAAGGTTATATATATTACTATAAGGGATATAAGATTCCTAGAGTTAGCCTAGTACTCTCGTAGTAGGCTTAGTAGGATAAAGGTCCTTAGAAGGCACTTAAGAGTGATATAGCCCTAGTTCTAGTCTATAGTATCCTCTAGGAAAACAAGAGACCTATAGGTATTAATAGACTACCCTAGCCCTAGGCCCTCTCTCCTAGTCTTAGCGCCACCCTTGCCCTGCTTCTTTACTATCTAAGTAGATTCCTAGATCTAATTATTAAAGGTATAAGTCTAATTGCTAGTAATACTAAGAGCTAAGAGATAGGAGAATAGAAAGGTAGTATAGAGCCCTAGTAATAGCTAGGCGTCTTATCTTATCTATTTTATAGGGGTCTATTCTTACTATAGTCTAAGAGCGTTCTCGCTTTAGTAGAAAAGGAATTTAAGTAGGGTAATAAAGTAGATAGCCTATATTACTAGGAAGGCTTTAAGCTCTACTATACCTACTATAGTATAAGAGGTATAGTAGTTTTTACTAAGAGTACTTAGCGTAAGGCTAATTAGCCCTAAGAGGGTTTCTAGCTAGTCTAGGCTTACTAGTATACTATAGTACTCTATATAAAGTATTATATTAAGCTATAGCGTAATCTCTTTCTATATGCTATAGGATATTAGAGGCAACTTACTAACTATAAGTAGGTATCTCTTAGCTATATCCTAGCTTGCCTATATTAGGCCTTAGTTAGGGGAATATAGGTTAGTCTAGCTATCCTTAACCCTAATAGTAGCGGCTTCCTAGAGTAGCTCTTAGCTAAGGGCGAGAGAGGGAAGTGATAGATAGCTAAAGAGCTAGTAGTTACTAAATATAACTACGAAGAGCTCCTTACTTAAGTAGTAGGCTTTAGCCTAAAGGATATCTAGCTTTTCTATACTAAGGTGCCCTATATCTAGATATCGATCGAGGCGTATCTTCCCTATATAGGTATTAAATTCCTTAAGATTATAGATCTAGAAGAAGGTTAGGTTAAAGCTAATATTACTTAAGTCCTCTAGTAGGGTATTATAAGCCTTATAGTTATACTTAGTTTTCTATAAGAGGGTTTAGGGAGAAAGCCCTTTATTAGTATAAATATCTTAGATATTAAGATTAATCTATAAGGATTAAAAGTTAATATATAAGGGCTCTAGTAAATTTAGAATACCCTTATAGAAGGCGTGAAATATCTTAGGTGCGCTTCCCCTACTAAAGTCGTTCTTTAGATTATACGATTAGGCTAGGATCTTTAAGTGCTAAAAATAGAGAACCTAAGATCTATCCTTTATAGTAATAAGTACTTTATTATAGAGAGCCTCTACTCGTGCCTAGAAATGCTAGAGATAGCGACTAGATATTAGGTATTATAAGTAGGTTCTCCTAGAAGGGTTATCTACTAGTTCCCGAGATCCTATAGGCTTCTCTTAATAAGACCCTACCTTATAATTAATAGTATTAAAAGAAGTTAGGAATTCCTATTAGTAGATACTAGGTATAGTTTATTAGAGAGCTAGCTAGATAATATAATTATAGAAATCACCCTATTACTAGTAACTTAAACTATAAGATTAGCAAGGCTCTTAAGCTATATACATGAAAAAGATATAGACTATAAAGGTAATATAACTATTATAGAAGATCTCTAGTAGTATATTCTAGGTATAGTTAAGCTTTAGGCTAAAAGGCTCGATAGTAGGGTAGGTATTAAATATATAGGCTAATAGGAGGTTAGGAGAAAGCTATAAGGTCTCTCCTTAGGGTAGAGCTTTAAGGCTCTTAAGCTTAAGCTAGATACTATTAATATCCTAGTATCTATCGATACTAGATTAGATCTCTTACTCTAGGCAAGACTCTAATAGTATAGCTTCTTATACTAGCTCTTAAGAGAGAAAGTCTCTCTACTTAGGAAGGTATTAAGTAGCATTAAAGCTATTATTACCTCTAAATATAGCTTAGATTGGCGGGAGATAGTAGCCTAAACTCTCTATAGCTATCTTAAGACGCTCTATAAGGCTACTAGAGGTAGTAGGGCCTAGGGCTATCTCCTCTTAAGTACCCTATTATAGATACAAAGGGTAGTTATATTATACCTTAAAAAAATTAGAGATAATACTATAGTAATTATTATTAAGCTTTTTAAGATATTATAACTTAATAGTTATCTCTTGCTTAAGGATAGTATAGAAGGGTTTATAGTAAGCCGCTAAAGCGCTATTTTCTTATTAATATAGTAGCGCTTATTATAGGGTAGGTTATATTAAAGGGCCTATAGGCTAGGCTGAATCTTAAGAGGTCTCCCTGCTTGTAATAAAGGGTAGAAGATCCTCTCTAGAGGAGGTTATATCTTATAAGGAACCCTCTCTAGGGTAGGTTGCGTCTTAGGGGGAATCCTCTCTAGGGTAGGTTACGTCTTAGGAGGAACCCTCTCTAGGGTAGGTCGCGTCTTAAGAAGAACCCTCTCTAGGGTAGGTCGCGTCTTAAGAGGAACCCTCTCTAGTAGAGTAAGTAGGTTAATTTTCTCTTTCTTCTTTTTATTATCTTCTCTCGCGCTATCTTTATATTCATAGAGTAGACTCTTTTAGTTTTTTTTACTATAAAGAAGAAGATCGAGTAATATCTTCTTCTTTTCTATTAATCCTTAGATTAATAGATAGAGAGGTAAAGCTTATTTCTAAAATAGAAACTTCTTAATTATCTTAGCCTTCTTAGCTCTCTTAGCTTTCTTCTTCTTTTTAGTCTTTTTCTTCTTTATCTTTTTCTTCTTAGTCTTTTTCTTCTTTATCTTCTTCTTTTTAGTTTTCTTCTTCTTATTAAATAGAGTAGCTTTATAGGGTATTATTTGACGCGGCTTTCCCGCCTTAGGAAATGGCGGCTTCTGCTGCCACTTTCGGCGACGCCTGTATCGGGCCATCTTTTCCCCGCGCCGCCGCCCAACCGCTCCTAGATCGTGCGTACCTTCTGAAGTTCCTTCAAAGTACCAGTCCAAATCTTCTTGTATCTTTCCTCTTTGGTATCCCCACTTCAAACACGAGCCCAGATCTCCTTCAGGAACTTCGGCGCCTGTCAGAAAGTAGAACTCCCCAGTATCTAGTGGCGAAACGTACACTCAGTGCTTTCAACACAAGTACGCGAGGGAGCCTGTTCTTTCGAAGCAGATGTTTGTTACAACCTGCTTCAAAACTATCTCTTCTCTGGTTCTACCGCTTTCCTCTTCTGTATATTCACTACACCGCTTACCTGTTTTGTCCAGCCGGTGAACAATAGTACATGCGCCCTGGCCTAGCCTAAAATTGTTCTGCTCATGCACTGCTACGTCATGGTCTTGCTAACTTCTAGGCAAGGCAGCTTCTGGATAAGGCAACTTCTGGACAAGGCAATTTCTGGACAACGCAACTTCTGGACAAGGCAATTTCTGGACAACGCAATTTCTGGGCAAGGCAATTTCTGGACAACGCAACTTCTGGACAAGGCAATGTAGGCAATGTCTGGGCAAGACAATTTCTGGACAAGGCAATGTCTGGGCAAGGCAACTTCTCTACTAGGCAACTATAATAGGCAGCCTCCACAAAAGAAAGGCGCACATGCCGCTTTCCATACAAGGCAATTTCTAGAGTATAGACACCCTTCTAGGCAATATAACACCGAGACTAACGACGTCTGGGAAAAGCTAGGAATGGACTTTCTGCTCATAAGACTCTGCAAACCAGTTCAACTAAGGCAGCTTTGAGGTGCCAAGCGAAGACAGCGTATCACGCACTGTACGTAGAGCCCGTATTATCATCATGGTCCGCACTCCTGTTGTACAGTACAAGAAGCTAGACGGGAAGAATTTGTTACTGTCCTAGACAAAACGGGTCAATTGTTGCGATGTGGGTATTCGGCGTCTTTCTACGAAGACAAGCCATTCATACTGTATTGATTCATTTCTACAATCAGATATTGACAACAATTCAAATGTGTCACCTAGAGACGAATTTACGTAGAATATCGAATGAATTCCGAAAGAGTATCTAGACAACGAGCCAACAATATTTATAGTTTATGAACCAGAAAAAAATATGAGAAGTGTCTGTCGCCTTCGCTCGATGATTTGACTATAAAGTGTTCGATTCTACTAGCATTATGAAGAATACCCAGCAGGAAGTACCGAATTTTCTTGACGTCGAGGCTCTAGAAGCCTCAGGTATGATATTAGATCTGAATCCTGGTTTGGTATGTTATGCTGACTTTGAGAAGGAAGCGACTGGTGTGGTAGCGAGCGAAGTATAGACTCTGACACCACAGGTAGTCTCGCGGATTTCGTTGTCCCAGACGATGAGATTGTATTGGAAAGTGATCAGCTGCTGTCGAGCGATGAGTCCCAGCATGAGAATAACTCCCAGACAAAGCCCCGTGTGCGCTCGTTAGCGGCGCAAAGGGCCATCGCTTGCAGCAGAGAATTGCAGAATGAGCTGTTGTCGCCCTCAGACTGGTCCTGCGCAACAGCCCATGGTAACCCGAAATCCGCTTGCAGAGTTTACCTACTGCATACGCTGCAAGACTTGAGATCTACCCTACATGACATACTCAGCTGTCTTCCAGACCCACAACTTGTAGCCAGCATGAAGTGTGACTGCCACGAAAAGCCAGCGCATCCCTGTGTCTGTCGTGGCGGCCAAGGGTGTCAAAGCTCCCATACTGAATTTTCTTCAAGTCTGGAAAATGGCATCGAGTCACTTTCATCGGATAGAAAAGACAGCATCGAGAGTGAAGACGACTCTGTTAATCCTATTCGCTTTACTAGACGAAGAATGAAGCGACGCATAGAAGACGACGAAGCCTAAGGAATCGTGGGGGGGTTGTGTTAGCCACTCGACGTTCCATGTACAACACAGACCATGTTACAGTAAAAACTACATATGACGGGAACAATTAAGAAACGATGATCTTCAATTTGACCTACGCACTCAGATGCTACCCAGCCACTCGTTGGTGGCAACATTTGTGAACAACTCGTTTGTCCCGGTCTTTGCCAGCAGAATACCACAGACCGGACGGATTTTTAAGATAGAGGATTCTAATAAATTCGTGACGAGCGCGTCGTAGAATACAAGACCGAAGCGATCGCCAAATTCATCGCAAAAAACCAAGGAAAATGCATCTCAACGCCAACAGCAGTCAGGAGATGAAGCCGCCGCTAACAAAATCGAGGTCCTAGAAACACCCTCGACAGCACCAAACCCACGCATGAGCAGAACCAAAGCAACAAAAACCCAACATAGGCAATCACGATGCTGCAGATAATTCATAATTTGCAGAAAAGCACAAAAACAACTTCACATCATAAAATTTAACCAAGAACAACAGAGCCTCCGACTATCGTATGCTGAAGTGGAAAACACCGCCAACGAGCTCACCATCAACCTAAGATCCCCTAGCACGGGATCACTCGGCCTATCAGCATTCACCGACTCGCCTTTCTGTACCATTGACACGTCACGAACCCCTGACAAAGGCATTCGCACCACTCTAGGTTTTTATCAAAAAATTTCTTGCAAAGTTTGACCAGCATACGCTACGTAACATTCAGCGGCGGCGCCTAGCGAACGACACAAAGCGCCGACTTTAACGATACCCATTTCAGCTTTTACTGACCAGATAATCGATCTCACGGGCGACTTCTCGATGAATAGGCTGGTACCTTGCGGCATGAAGAAGTGGCAAGATGCCCCGGGCACCATGAATCGGCCATCAACCCCGTCTTTGCGTCGGAATACGTCGACGGCCGAGAGGCTCATCATGTCATTCGGTACTTGATCGTTATTTGGCAAAGGGCGAGTGTGACGTCTACGTGTGACTTGTTATTTCACTATGCAGCCGAAACGACAGACAATAAACGCAACGAATGATCTATGTGACACAAAAGTAGCCGTTATGGTTTTTCTGATCCGCTTCGAGCCACATAACATCTGCAAAGACATGAAGGAAATCGTCGAAACTAGCCGGAGGGTTCAAGAGACCGTGCAAGCCAATCTAAGCCTCTCCTTTGTTGAAAAGAAGTACGTCAAGTTAATATCTACCCTATCTTAAGTCCAATACTACCTTTTCAGTAGCTGCAATGACCGTAGCAACTACAATCCTTATCGTATGCTGTCAAGTCCTTGAAATATTCTTCAAAGCTGTCGTCATAGAGCTTGAGTGTCACAGAGCTCGACCTGAGTTGATTCCAACCGCACGAGGACGTGGTGGCGCTATCACTAGGATCAGTGGCCGAAACACCCGCAGACACGGCCTAAAATTGGGTTTGCTGGCTTTGACTAGATGGCATGGTCGCCTTCTCGGTTCTCTCTTGCGCATTCAAGTCAATATCTCGCGCTGGTCTCGCCAAATTCGATCGCCAGTGATGCTTGTTGACTGGATCTTTTTGGTAGACATTGACCTCGAAGAACTTGTTGTGAGCATCGCACTTAAAGTTCTTATAACTAGATTCCATCTATCAGGCAGCGAGCTGAGAGTGGCACTTGATATACTCACGTGTTGAGTTTCTGGAAGTTGGCTCGGATGAGTTCGTCTTCATCAACTTCAACGAAACTGTTGTCACTAGCCCCTTCCGAGACGAAGTATCTCTTCGCCTCCAGTGGCCCGTAGTTCACTTGACGTACTAGCTGTATGGCATATGACCAAGTGACAGCGTCTGTGTCCGCGGCGTGACCTACTGCAGAGGCCTTCGGGAAAGCAGCCCATGCCAGAAAGGCCGTAAACTTGCTCTCGTGAGAGAGATGTTGTGGACGATAGGGCATAATTGAAGCGCAACAAAATATTGGGGAGTCCATGTCTGATTTCTTGTTTGATCACTGGGTAATGCAGCTGAAGCATTTACAGAACGAGATTTTAGACTAAACAAGATGGCATGGTCGTGTGTGAACTTTATACACTCGATATAAGGCAGTGAAGCATCACACGTGTCTGATCTTCGTCTACCTGGCCAACGTATTTCCATTGGCTGGATTTGGCTTTATGCAGCTAGGAACGCCACGCAGATTTTGTGGCATACCCGCATAACACAACCAATCATCACCTCCTATTTGGTGCAGCGGTGAGCGTCCCATACCTGGCCCGGAGGAGAGATCAAACTTCTCTACGTGTATATAAATACGCGTGCTCCTGCCTGTGCAATCGAGCTTTCTGCCTCTTTTTTCTGTCACAGTTTATCCAAGCGGACTTCCCGCACGCACTCTTTGCCGTCAACCAATCCTCTCCTTCAAGCTTTGCTTCCGTTGTATTGCATGGTTATATTTTGTCCACCTTTTATCCCGTCAGGTTCTCGTTAATCCCCAAATTTTCTCGTAGCGAGACTCTTTCATTTCTGATCAGGAATCAGAAGGACCGCTAGGAGCCAACTCGCATCTTCTAGAACAGACTCATATATATCCTTTCGTGGTTCCCAGTTGGATCACTTCCAGCAGCAACGGCCCGCTTCCAGAATACGAACATGAAACTCCTACGGGTCTCCAAGAACCTGCTGGACAGGATGAAAAATTTCATGAGCAGCAACGGCAAGCACGTCATATCGAAAACGAGCACTCAGCCGGCCTAAATGCCCCACGTTCCACAGCTACATCGACCCTATTCTTTTGTCTTGTATGCGAGGGAGCTTTTACCAGTCAAAAGTCATTGAGGTGAGTGCTCCTGACAAGGCCATGTGCTCCTTTCATACTAACTAAGAGGTAAAGTCGCCACCTCCTGCACCATTATCGTCCATTGAAATGCACTACAGCGGGCTGCAGCAATTCATTTGCTCTATGGACGGATCTTCAAGCCCACATCAATGCAGTCCACACCCTAGCACCATGGCAACAAAGATGGTTCTGCAAAGTTTCAGGATGTAAGGTCAAATTGGCAATAGAGGGCACAACACATAAAGACAGCTTGACACGGCATATGAGAACCCAACATGGGCGGTGAAAAGCTCGAATAGCTAGAGAGCATGAATTCACTCATTATCGCTGAGGAAGTAATTCCAGAGAGTCATGTGCGGAGCGACCAAATTTTAAGTAGAAAGTCGCTGACGTTTGTCGATATAAGCCATTTCTAATTCTCATTCTGATACTAGCTTAGACAACTTTTTTGGTGCTGTTGAAGCGGAGCCGGTTGGCAGCGGTTCTATCGACTTGAATTCCAGTCCTGCAGGTCAGAACCAGTACGGTGCTGATGGACTTGATTGCCGATTGTAAAGGGTCGAGATTTTTCCCCAACATCGAATGTTGTCGCCGAATGACCTGCTCGATTTCGATCGTACGTCTCACAAGGCGCAATCGCAAGAGGGTGGAAAGCTCCAAACCGTGGCCCTGATAGGATGCGAAGTCTCAAATTACCAGGCCCGGCCACATATCCCAACACTAGAAGGACATAGTTACATAGTCGATCTGAAAATGTTTAATGCATGCACCAGGGCCGCAGCGTTAGCTGCGATGGTCGAGGCAGATTGCTGAATCAACCTGGATTGCATGATTCTACGGCACGTCATTCGAAGTATAAAAAGGGCGTGTCGGCCGTCCTAGAAATTATGTTCTCTTTCTCCTATCCTCACACATTATTCACGATCTTCATGCTTTCTTGAACCTAGCCACTTTCTCAGAGCAATTCTGAAAAAAAAAAATGGCACGAGCAGTGCCTACTTCGTCTGGCCCACGTAATTCCCCGGCCGGGGCCGAGGGTTCGCATGATCTCACTTAGATGCACGGCGACATAAGATAAGTTGGCCTTGCTCGTGTTGCCACCGACGGTCGCTTCAAAGTCCCAGTCCAGAATAATTTTTACCACCCCATTCACTGCCAGTCGAATACCGCCAATGCGAAAGCTGATCCCGAGTGAAAGCAAGTAGCGCACGGCGGTCATGGTCTGTACATGATCAGCGGCTTCTGTAAACTGATTGATTGGCAACAGACCATACGTGTGACATGGCTGAAGCGACCTCTTTGATAGAGAGAGGAATGGTGTCGAATATGTCCAGCTCCACGTGCTCATGCTCATAGGCAACGAATGTCTCAGCAGCGATATAAAGTGCTAATGGGCGGATGACATTGGGGTGGGCCATGTCCACGAGTTTCCGAAAGCTGGGCAGAACCGATTGACGCACCTCTTGCACGACTGCAAATTGGCGACAGGCGCGCTGGCGATGCATGCCTATCCATGTATGAGCTGTCCGGCTCACGGGCTCATAATCATGCAAAGGGTGGCGGTCAAGGTAGATTGGCATAGAAGCCTTGACGCAGACGATACCTTTCTCCATGTCATACTCTACCATGTACACAAACCGATCCACACTACTGACTAAGAGGCGACGACGTCTTAAACGACAGGATGCTAGGCAGAGCGCTGTGTAGAAACTTTTATACAGTTGGCTCCTCGCTCTTGCAAAGTATTGCAGTTCGAACCATGCATATACGGCATTGACATCTCTATACACTTCACTGTCTGTTCTTTGATCCCCCTCCCTTAAGACCAACCAAAAGTTGTCGCAGCAACAAATCCAGAGGTTAGATTTGCATAATGCGTTTGTAGCGTTATGATCAAAAACTGGAGACAGTGACACGCAACCGGACCATACGCTTTGCGGCATAGCTTAGGGCACCAGGTCCAGCTGGGCAAGTTTTGCACAAGTGGCCCCTCTCCCCACGAGCCTATTAGAGCACGGTTCGGCTCGCGACCCACTTAGCTTCTTCTATCCTGACCAATCTTTGCGTCTTGCGAAGCAGGCGCTGTACCTTGCGAGCCAACGCCACCGAGACTGTCCTGGCATGCTCCATCGAATCTACCTCGCGGCGTAGTGACGAAATTTGGCCCAACAACGAATCTCGCTCTGTCGTGAGGGCAATCAAGTCATAATGCTCCTGGTCTTCGAGTTGATGGGACAATTTGCGGACCAAACTCTCGAGTTCAAACGAGTCTGAATAAACACTGGAGGTAGGTCGTTGATGAGACATACAAGTCTGAAGAGGGTCTAGATCCGTAACGCCGCAGCACGCCGCGGTCAGGAATGCCTGCTTTTATAATCTGTACTTGGAGCATCGGCGGGTGGAAATGATCTGATAGCGGACTTTTGGACGAACTCGCCAAAATGTCCACCCGTCGTCGTATTTCAATGTCTTCTCGGAACGTCACGCGAGGAATTTATTCTCCACTCATACGACTCACGCATTATGTCGCCTCATGCCAGCTCTCAGCCTCACGATACCGGGTTTAAAGAACCTTTTTGCAAATGTCAGGTTATTGTACTATGCATGAAGATTTTACAGGCTGACGAATTTGTTGAATGACAGATAGAAACACTACGTTTCCCCACCCTGGAGCAAACACAAATCAACCCTGGCTTTCAGCATCGGACGTTGAGTGGACAATGGACAAGCTGAGACTGCGCTTTAAGAACAGAGGACTTCCAGGTACTCTTGAAAGGGAGCCCACAAAGGTGCCGGAAGTGACCTATCTCAAAACAGACACAAGGCACAGCAGACACAGCCTCCGTGCCTTCGCAAGATGTGTCAGATGACAAAGGATATAGTGGCCCCAGCTCGCCAGACAATGAATTTACGAACGAGATAGATTCCGGGTCAGAGCAACACGGTAGTCACGGCCAAGAGAGCACCATTCAAGTTTATTCGGCCGGTACGGAGACAGACTCCATTCATGACGATCAAAGCGGAGAAATCAAGGCCTCAGAAATCATAGGGGCAATCTCTCCTCAGCGCAACGTATCTTTTTTATCTTTCCCCGGGGATTCTACAGAGAACGTCCCTCTTCACACAACAGATAGAAGCATACCCCGGGAGGCTGAACCCGAGCTCGAGCTCGGCGCCGTTGATGCTCCCCATGATACCTCAACGCAGCCTGAAAAGCAAGCATTCCGCAGGGCGTGGGGGGATTTTGCACGACGATCACTGGTATTGCTAGACGATCACTGGTATTGCTAGATGGTCTTGAGTTTGTCAAGTGCAGTTGAGATAAGCTTCTTCTTAAAATTCAGCACAATGTTACATCAAAGAAATCATGAGGACAAATGATATCATGAAGAGTGGCCACTGTACAGTACAATAACGGAACACGGGTGTTCAAAAATGCGAGTTTCATGACCAGTCATCTCTCAGGGGCTGCAGAAGCTGAGAAGAACAACATCGCGGCATGCGAATAACAGGAATCTGAACCGTGACTATATAATATAAAATCCCGAATATCACACAGGTGCATCATGTATCGCGGCCTCCGGTGTTATTTTCTTCTCGCTGACCTAATCAGGGCAATACCGTAGTGGGTTGCAGAAGAAGAGGCATTAATTCTTCTCCCCCATTCTACATCTTTTTTCTCAATTCGAGGGATCAAGATGATGTCGTATATGATGAACACGACAATCGAAAGCGTGAGCCAGGCACCAATGACGCAACCGGAAATGATGGCAGTAATTGACCACTGGCCGTGCCTCGCCGTGTATATGTTGATGATGGTCGACATCAGTCCCATGGCAGAATTGGTGAGTGTAGGTCTTGGAGCATCAGACAGATTCTGGGACTGGTTCAGTCTGGGGCCTCACTTACACAACAGTGTTACGTTTGACCCAGTAGTAATTGTGCTGGCACTTCCACCACAGCCACCCGAGGCCGGCTGAAGCGATAAAGCAGAAAACAGATGCCACCACGATGAGGGGAACATAGTGCACGGCCATCATGACGGATGTCTCAACTTTTCCCGTGCTAACAGCGCCAACGTGGCTAATAGATGCATATGTTGACGGAGAGATTAGGTAGCCCGCTAGAAGCACTGACGAGAATCCAGCCGCTGCTGTGGTGTAGATCCAGGATATCTGATCGCTATCCCACAGCATGTCGCGGTGGAGCGATGTCCCTTGACCGTGGATGACTTGCCTCGGTTGTTGCATTGTTCGGAATTGTGACGGCGTATTATTCTTGAGGTATATATGCTCTTTAGCCGGCGCCCGACTTTCTTTTCTATGTCGAGTATGCTCCACCGTCAAACATTCTGATGGGATGTCTTGATGCGGTCTTTCAGTTGTCAAGAACCCATCCGTCCCTTGAGGGTGCACATACTTACGAAGCACACATTCTGTTCTGCGAAGGTCTTGAAGTCGTGCTAATGTATATTTCAGACAAGGGACGCGGACACGTTCTCGTCGCCTCAGCTCAACTTGCGAGCGTAATCCTGAATCATGCGCACGCTTGGAAATTGTTCGACGAGAGTTGAATGCGAACGATGGGTAGCAATCAACAACGTTTGATTGTAAAAGTAGGTAGAGCACAGCTACGACCACAGTGACTCGAACTTTACTCCATGCGCGAATACTACGTCTGCAATTTCATCTTCCAGCTCCCATGTCGGACAGTCATGGCCCTTCCACTTGACTCCAACATGTATGATACTGTTTGATGATTGATAATGGCCAAGGATAGCTTCGATGTCACAAGGCAGAGTGGATTCGGAGATTCGCGGACGTTGGTGGATGTCTTGCCACCAGCTCAGCTTCTCACTGTCCTCTTGAACCCAGAATAAGTTCTCTAAATGGGGCCAATCCCATCGAAAATCTTCTTCTGCCTCAACTCCTTTAACTCCATAAAACGTCCTTTCACCTGCTTTGAAGGTAAGGAGAACGTCGTCGACCATGACTTGACGACACCACGGGACCTCAAAAACGGAGCCGCGGAAGCGATGGGTGGCGGCAAGCATCTCGAGGATAGAATATACTAATAGCACATGACTCCTTAGGTCTCTTGCAATGACGTTGAAGCATTCATGATATATAGTTTTGACGATGCTCAAGGCTTCAGCCCCTTCTTCACAACTGGGCATGGAATGAGATAATATGCGTCAAAGCGCAAGAATCTTTTCCATGCAGCGTTCGTCGTAGCAAGTTAACGACAAAGGCTGAAATAGACACAATGCATCAAGGTTTACTTCTTATAAAGATCTGGCTAGGTCCTGGCATATGCAACACGAGAAACAACCATGACTGTTGCTCTACAAAGTCCGTGCACCACCTCTGGTCACGTCCCCGGCGGACACTTACCAAACTGCTCAACTCGGCTTTGCCATGCATCGTCTGTCATTCTTCCGCAACACACCTTGACAACGATCAATTACGCCCATGGCACTGGCGTAGCAAATCTGACAGCCCACGCGTTTTCGACGTCACCACCCCAACCCCCTATCGATAACTCGACTCCAGGTTCCTCGCGCACTGTTGGTGTACTCACCGTCTTTCTCTTGATCCTGTCTATGATATTAGGTAGATAGAATTACCGAATAGATGAGTTTGTCCATTAAAATGCGTTATTGATTTTACTCATATTCAGCAGGCGACGTGAATCGTAAAACGTGGCCTTGGCAACCTAATGAATGAGTGAACAACAGTCCACACGGAGTGGCATTTAAAATCTGAAGCAGCTGGAATACTAGAAAACCCTCCAAAGAAAAGAAATAAATTAAGTCTGTGTTGAAGTGTGACGACAGTGTGAATCAACCAGTTATCCACAAGTCGTCATTGTCTCCCCCTCTATCTCCTATACAAGGCAGACGTTCCGCTACAGGAGCCTTAGAAAACTCATTCGCTCTTTGCTTTCTGTACTGAACAAGAACTCCCAATACTCGTGAGAAGTCGTCGCCGCCATGCTGCCTGCCATCGTCTGGATGGCTCTGGGCATTCAGATCTACGCTCTTGGTGCCATTCATGGCGGATCAATGGCTGGGAATATTAGCTATACTGCCCGTCTCAACACTGCCGCAGTGTCGAACTACAGATCTGCAATGGTCCAAGGAATCACGACGAAAACGCTCAGCAATTTTGGTGGCTACAGACAATCGCTCGTAGGAGATGAGGCTGACACGTCTCCTACTCAGGGTTTCGATGGAAAAGCTACGGTATTGACGTCTCCATCTAATGCGCAGAGAGTGAGGTCTAGCGACGCCAGCTTTTTGACCGCATCAAGCTTCCTGTCTTCGAGAACATTTGCCTCGGCGAACTCCGAAACCCGAACCGAGCCAGAGACCACCGCAAAGTCTCTGAGCCCCGCCATTAAGCAAAGCACCTGGGCTGCCGTTTCACGCCTTTCTAACCCAATCTCTACAGGGTCCGCCGATAAACCTTGGATCCTGGAGACCTCGGTAATGACACACCAAATAACTATCACCAAAACCATGGCACAGGCTGGAACAGCGTCAGTTGACTCGACGCCACCGGATTCAACAGCCGAGACCCATTCAACCCCAGTCCTATGGTCCAGACCAACGCCAGTTGTGTCAACAAGCATGGACTTCACTGCTCCCGCGATCGTGACTGTGACGCAGTACACGTCAACATCATCTAGATCCTCGGCGTCTGGATCTCACTACAGCGTTGTCTCTTTGGAAAGTCTCCAAGCAGCCACTTCAGTGATACAAACGAGTCGCAGCTCGATACGGAAAACGGCAACCTCATCATACAATTCCGTGCTATTGTTGTCATCAACACGTCCACTTCACTCGTCGAGTTGGTCTTCTTTCGTGACAAAGATTGACTCCAGCTTGTCGCTCTCCAGCAACATTCCATTACTGCCTGCCTCGAGACAGACCGGTGCTCGGTTTTCTGAAGCTGCTGTAAAAACTTCCGGTGCCGGACCAAGTAAAGGCACACCAACGATCGACCGAATCCCCACGTACTCACCCTTCATGCACACGAGCGCAGCCGTCATTCTGCCTGATCCAGCCAAATTCCGTTCGTCGATGATACACGAGAACATGAACATTCCAATTCACACGGCGACGTCAAGTGATTCAACTGCTGCGCCCGTCACTCAGGCACCAACATCTGACGTCACAACTTCGTTCGGGCCACACCCGGACTCTGGAAGCTCCGGATGGACTCGTCAAACCACATCCAACGCTTTCGGGTTGACCAACTTTGCGACTGCAACATCAGACGGCCAAAGCTCTGTAGGTAGTGGGGAATTCTGGACTAGTACGGTAACTTCCACGGCCAGTGTCATTGTGCCCAATCACGACCCTTTCACGGCCAACGCCGATGCCGTGAGCACGGAAAAGCAGAAGAAGACCACCGTTGGTGTTACCGTCGGTGCTGTTACCACTGGCATGGCGTTCATCGTTATCGTTTTCTGTTTTGCTAGCCGGCGCAGACGTCGAGCATACTCATTTAGGCGTGCCGCTTCGGATTCCGGCAGCGAGAATACGCTTGACTTTCGATGCGCCGGCCTGGGAGCCGCTACACAACTGAGCGAGACACAAAAGTTGCATTAAGCATCTGGAGAAGGTCAGGAACAATACAAGTGGGATGTTGGTTCCAACATAGGCAGCAGCGGGATTACGCACCCCTAGATGGCAACAATGTGCTCACTTGAGGCACTTGCAATTGTACTTTCAAAGCCAACGCAAAAGGTGCAGGTGTGTGGTGTGGCCCGAGTGAGCTGACCTCGATGGATGCCCTGCCGCCTCTGTGGTCCTACGTTTGATGCCCGCGAACCTGATCGACAGCAAGGTTATTTTGCCGCATCGATAATATTCTTTCCTCGACCGTGCCTTAGCATCGAGAATTTCACTGCTTGGGAGCTCAGGTAGCATCTTGTCTTTTTGGCACCTGCATGAAAAAAAGGGGCGTACGAAGACTAAGCCTTGAGGCATCTGTAGGCCACCTTTGTTATTTGGGGCGGCCCCTACACCCTCTTTAGGATTGGTCGGCGCTTATCCTGCCCATACATCGTCGACTGCAGCAGGCGCTCTCATCACGTGCGTATTTGGCTATGCGAGCCGCGCCGCAACCGACCCGATGCTTATCCGTAATACATGGTAGGCTCATTCAGCTGCAGGGGGCTGCATGACGGATTGTTATGAAACCTTCGTCGGAAATCCATAGAACTATGGCCCTATTATCGTTTCTTTTGTGTACAATCATTTGTTCCGATAAATTCATCCTATGTCCTGGACAAAGCATTCACTACCCGCAACAAATCCTGTTTTATTTCTCGGCAAAGTTTTTGGTTCGACGTGTATCTGTTGAGTAAATGAGTGCTCCAAATTGCTGAATTTTGTAGGCAGCGGTACCCTTACTGGTTTTCCGGTTGGTTCTCCAAGTTTGTAATTCTTGGCGCTCCGTTAGTTTGATCCTGCAGGCAGCGGAGAATGACGCAACATACTGATTCTGTTCAACGACTTGTCAGCCATCTCAGCTTGGTTAGAATGAATTGACGGGGGCCTTACAGCATAGCCAGGCACCTGATGTTACCCGGATCGTCAGTACCGCCTGTTGCCGAGCCGCTGTACGGCACGCTTTGAGGGGCCGGAAAAGAGTTTGTAATGTCTTCGATTTCATCATTGGTGTTCGAATGTATCGTGTCAAATGGTGGTACCGAAGCCGCTACAAGCGAAGTATATGGGCTAGGCGGTCCTTGAATGGAACTGGTCGAGCGGCAAACCACCGGCGTTGAGGGCGGCCGTGGAGCCAGCGGGGCCAGGCCTGTATGGGCCGGGCGGTTGAAACGGTCCGACGAAGCCATTTTTAGCCCATAAAAACGTAAACCTCAGAAAGACCGGTCGCTAATCATTCTGTGCTTGGTTCTTCGGTCTTCTTCCAAATCATCGTGCACAAGTAGGCTTTATATTTTACAAACGTCGACCCGACATTCTGGTTCACCTCGAGGACAATGATGGTATTGATGCCATATTTGTGAACAAAAATTGTTCATGCGGCGCTTAGGGGGCGTTATCACATCAAATCCGCCCAACACGCGATTCTGGAGTCGTCGACGATGAATGTGGATACTACAGAGTAACCCGATATTCTGTGCCGCAAGGTGAAGCGAAGTTCTCGAACCAACAGTGGCGCGACAGATTAGACATGTAGGCCCCTTGTTGGACGGCGGGGCAAAACATTGCGTGTGCACAGAGAGGAGACTAGCAGACCCCAACGGCTGCCATTGGCTGTCTTTGGAGAATGTATATCCATCGACAATCATCGAATTTACTCGACATGCAAATATACAAATGCGAGCAGAGACTTACCGAATTCAGCACGAATCACCGATGCAGTTGGTTTTGACTTGAACCTTGTGGAGCCTTTCTTCACAGTTCTTCTTCGCTTTGTGCGTTGTATTTTGAAGTGCTTACTGTATGGCTTCACACCACTGTCTCCAGATTCACCAATCATACACTCAGGACCCCCTGTGGAGGCTCGTATTGGGAAAATCGCGTTGGGTGGTTTGGTTCCCCTCAAGACTGCCAACCAATTTTGCGTGGTGATCTTTTGCCTCTATTTGTGCCGTTGGCCGGTTTTTAGAGAGCTTATCGTGACAGGACGCGGTCTTTTCCTCAGGCGAATAGTCTTGTGGAGCTGAGGACTCGTCCCAAAGGCAACCGTTGACAAATGACACTAAGATCAAAAAGCAGACTGGAATTATTACCATCTCCATCCCTGGTCAGTTTTTGTCACGCCAAAATGACTACAACCGGACAAAGGGCTAGATTGCCAGGCTGTATGACGCTACGTGAATCCTTCGCTAGTTTCAATACTGGTCGCATCGACGAGGTGTTGTTTTGACGACTTTCCGTTGGGTGTTGAGAAATTGACCTCGTCATTTGTGGTGGCCCTGGGTAACCTGTGCTCGATCGCAGGCAACTAGACACATTCATTTAACATCCTGGCCCTGTCTTGCCTATTACCGTGACGTCGATGCTATGTAGTCAACCCTTGTAGCGGTTGCTGAACCCATCCCTCTCATCCTGAACATGAAACAATCCAGCATTAGGAGTCGAATCTCGCGCTGCCTCGGCAAGGAACGTTCTAGGTCAACAGAAGCTCTAGAGTTTGAGGTCAGAACGCTCAGACCGGAAGATCACAGCACACTTATACTCAAGGAACTGCCTCAGAAGCAGCTGAAGACACCCCATCGGGAGAGAATTGAAGAGCTCACGGAGGAGATCCAAATGCTCTATCGGGAGAAACAATATCACGAGGCCCGTAAAGACCTGCTGTTACAAATCCTGCCCATTCTTCACTATCATACGCATGGGCAGTTTTCTGTCATTCAGGAGTGTTTAAGTTCCGTTGAAGCCCTTGTCCAGCAAGAGTAGGGAATGTTTGTTTCTGAGTGGTGGTGGAAGGTGTTTTTACATAGAGACCCACAACAGGCTAAGGAGGTTCACGCTTTTCTCTTGTGAGTAGAATCTGGGTAGTGGCCGAACTGTTGCGTGTAAAAAGTTCAGTTTATAAAATTTATTCCTTCTGTCGTTTATAACTTGTAGCACATGAAGCAACACACGTATAAGAATGCTTTGCCTTTCGAGAACGGAGCTAGCTCTGTCCTGCTATTCGAGCTGAAATGGTCGACCGTGAACCATGCCCCACACAATCGCATTACCATGAAGCGGTGCCCGGCTAAGGCCTTTCCGACTCGGCAGTTTCGAATTTCGTTTCGATAAGCCTTGTTACACCAGCCAGTGCCACGGTAGACAGCATCATACTCGAGCGACGGCATTCCAGATGGCTATGTCTGAGGTTGGTAACGGCCAATCGGTTGCATTGATGATGACGATAGGATGATGGAGAAGCCGGCATCCTCGTTTAAAACTTTCGGCTTTGAATTGCATGTACAATTAATACAGTATTCTATAACGATTCAACGAGATGTCACTACAGTATTCCATGCTGTCGCTTCACGTGTACTGTAAATATGCCTTAACAACGTCTCAATTGGATGTAGAGCTTGAGGGAACCACTCTGGAATTTGACTAGTCTAGCATATGGTATTGTAGTTCAACAAACATACCACACTATTTGAGCCAAAAGCACACCTAGACTTTATGTCAGCCGCCGCCATGTCTGCCCAATTAAAGTCATGCTCCTGTACAATTGCGTTCTCTTTACACTTTAAGGACATAACGAGCTTTTTGCGGGTGCTCGAAAAGATTGTCTCCGGAGCCCATCCAATGCTATGATCTGACCAACATGTGTGTTAGGCCTGCTCTCGAGTCATTGTCAATGAGCTCAAACCCGCATCAGGTTTCCCACAACTTGTGAAAGATCGTAGCAGACTTTGTTCGGCATCATCACGCACAGGGTCACCCACACCTCGCCATCTCTAAAGTGCGGCATCGACAAGTTGACAGACAACAGCGGCTTTGCGATCTTTGAGTATAACTTGCCTGCCACAGATGCAGAGACTGCGAACTGCACACTAGCCCCTGTTTCCATCTTCATGTCGCATCCCAGCCTATGGTAACCTGTGATTTCGAAAAGCCCAAGCTGTCGAGGCTCGCTGTAAACCCACTCTCCTCTGTCCTGCTGATCGTCGTCATCTTGTGGCTCTCCCGCCATCGTCAACAGGATAGTGGCAGCCTCTGTTCCTATTTCCGATGCCTCAGATCGCGGGGCCTCGGTCTGGTGCGATGAGTTGATCCTGTCGAAAAGCTCCTGTTCGCCGTAGAATGACTGTTCGAATATGTTGGTGGAGAGGTCCATGTTGTTGCATGAAGTGTGCGAATTCGCCTTGCATGCAGCCGTCTCAAGGAGAGCAAAGAGAGTGCATCAGTAGATGAAATCACTTACGGTCGTATAGCGACGCCCGCATTTGACCTGGCAGTGGCTGCAACATATATATATATATATATCCCCTCAACCCATCTGGTGGTTCCGCGTCGACCTGCGTATACGTAATCCTACAACTCCAGTTTGGGCACATCAAGTCCGAGGCTCTCTTGCCAGAGATTACAGCTCGACTCTGCCGTCGCATCCCATGACCCCCACACAGATGTGCCTAAAGTTTCACAGAAGAGAACGCTCTTGATTCCCCAAGACGGCCCTCTCAAAGGCTGCCCAATCAAATTCGATCTTGCCGGGTGATCTGCTACCGCTCTCTGCGTACGTAGGCTGTTCTGTACGTCTCGGGTGATCTCGCTCTGAGCTGTCGCATTAATGAACGCGCCTGGTGCCGCTCTCTTGAGTATTTAAACACACATAGGCTGCCCTTCCGGTTCGGCGCTTTCTCCCATGCGATCATGGTCTTCAAAATGGCTCTCGTCCACGCCGTAATGCTTGTTGCATGCGGTACCGGTATTGCCGCATTCATTCTTCGAGTACTTGTCCTTTATCTTGTGCATCGTCGCAGACATCAAGAAGATCAGTCTGAAGAGATATTGAGGCTCGAATTTCCCCGGCTATTCAAGGCTCTTCTGTCCAGCTTGGTCCTTTCTGAGCTTGGTCTGCTTGTCACATTCGGTAACTTCAGCTTGTTGGGGGTGGAAGTTCTGACAGAAGGTCTTCTTGGCTCTCTCATCCTCTGCAGCATGATCGACCAGGTATGAAACCCAGCCCTGGTGCTCGGCGCAGCTGACGTCCTTAGTGTGTCTGGCTGGGAGGAAACTGGCTTATTGGGAGGATGGCATTCCACCCAATTGGGTTATTCATCATCTTTGCACCGTGTTTTGGGGTCCTCCTTAGAGGTCTAATCTCTCAGCTTGAGCCCTCCGGGCCAGGAAGTCTCTCAATCTGGATCCCGTCAATCCTTTTCCGCGCTGGCATGGTGTTACAGTGGGCGACGTTTCTCTGGGAGCGCAGGAAACAATCGACTCCTAAGCTGAGAGGTAACGTAATGATTCAGCTTGTGGCCACGGCTGCTCTCGTTGCCATATGCGGAGCGCTCGAGACCCGGAGCGGACGCTGGGAGATGAGCCAGTCCCCGCAACTTGTTACGCTTTCGGTAAGTCCCCCTCTAGGACTGGGAGAAGTTTCTCTGACAAGTCAGTTCATATGGCTCATATATAGTCTGCATGACATTTGCGTGGGGATTGGCTCGCTATACTCTATGTTGAAAGTCAAGTGGCTTTATCGAACACGGTTGACGGGCCCAGGTGAGGAGCTCAGGTCTATGAATGGGCAGCAGGTGGGATCCTGAGACTGGAACAGAGCTTAAGAGACGGCGAGAAAGCTGTAAAATACACAAGGCTGTGCTTTCAGGGGGATGAAAGGTTTGGATTGGTCATTTGGAAGAAGTCTCGCTGCTCGAAACTCCTCTTGGAGGCGTTGAAGATCGCGTACACATCTTACCCAAGCATGACGATGTAGTTTGCGGTAAAATAGCTGAAATAAAATATAAATGGCTTGGGTGAATGGCCAGTCACGTAAGAGTGCGTCGTTTATAGCGTACATACTGCCATTCTATCATGGTTGTCTTCTTTGAGTCCTCGGTTCATGGCATGTCTCTTTTGTCGAAACATTGCAGTGCCCTACCCTAGATCGGGCTCACCAAGATTTGGCGGCACAACCTACCAATTGCCAAACTACGTCAGCTCCTGGCAACACGTTCTTGCAAAACCACTCCCTCGGCCAATTTTACACATGTCAAGAAATCTTCGAGCTGACATCACGCGGATGAGCGAATGCCAGATGTGCAATCCAAAAAGACACAAATGGTCATGAGCGTCATGAAGTTGTCACTCGCAACTGAACAGAGGGCTTGACGTCAGCGGGGCCAACGCCATCAAAATACGCTTCATAAAGGCAATGTAAGCAATGACCCAAAGGCTGGGCACGTTTCAAATTTGTACACAAGCCTACCCTACAATATGGAATCGAAGCAAGCATCTTACAGGTCACAGCCATGGCCCGAGCCAAGATTCATACTGAAGTCACAGCGCTCGCCCAGTAACGAGTCAAATCGCACCCAACACGATAGATATGCTGGAGACTACGGATATGTTGCCTGCAGGCCGCCCCAGGCTGCTGGTGTTGCACCTCTGCCGTCTACGATGAGATCGCCTCACAGCCTCCAGCAGGCTTTCCATGGCCAACTTGCGCCTGCTTCCGCATAAAGAACGACGAGGGATGTTCCTGCGGTGGCACACGCGCAGACGCCGCATTTCGAAGGCCTTGATACTCAGTACTATACGAGCAGGACCAGCGAAGTCTGCCATCATGGAACGGCCTCGCTTGAATTGGGTTGGCCTGCTGCCTCGACAAAGGCTCGCAATCGAAGAAATCGAAATGAATGCCAGTTGCCATCTTTTCGCGAACTTATGGAAGACATAGATCGTTACAGGGTAGGTGAAGTCTAGGAAACGACACGGCGCTGTTTTACTTGCTAATGCAGGCCCATGCCTAGGCATCGCACCGACCACCCAACCGTCGGTCGTCGGTTCATCGCAGGCCAAGCTTGCATCGATCAACCTAGGCCTCCGACGTCGTTGCCGCACGTAAATGGGTCCATCCACGGGCATGCCACATCTAAAGGGTAGGTCGGCGTCACCGTTCAGCGAGGTGGCCATATGCCAACAGTCCGTGTCCATTAACTCTGCGTGTCGGCGATTCTTCAGTATTTAGGGTGACACTGTGATTGGCTTACTGAGACGCAGCATGCCCAACGCGGAGCAGGTAGAGCTGGAAGGTCAATGGAAGAGGAGGCCGTTTCGCACCTGGTTCGGCTGGGAAGAATAATGGTCTATATGGGAAGAATAAATCGTGCGTGCGAAAGTCGACAGACGCCTTGCTCGCGACTGCTTGGTGGTTTTTGTTTTGGGTTGAGGCCGTATTTTGAGGCTATCGCTATGCCTGATAAGGAAAGTGGGATGTTTTGTGTGTTGTTCAGGGGTAGAATAGCAGCCACGACCATTTGCCGTGTGGTGATAAATGATGCGCCGTGCGACAGTTGTTCTTTGTACATTATCCCGTACATTTAATTGGCTACAGATGACTGAAGAAATCGGCGGGATGCACACAAGTAGACATAGCAACGGACTTGGCAAATCACGTCTCCGGCCTACTATCGCTCAAAGAGGTCTTAATCCCTATAATAACGCCAGAGAAGCCACAGCAGCTATTACTTATCGTTGACGGCCACGGTAGTCACGAGAGCGATGATTTTCTACACGAATGTATCTCGTTTCTCCACCTCCACATGCCTCACTATGGTTGGTCTCATGGGTGGTAATATACTCCGTACTAAGAGGGTTCGTTCAGCATTCTTTTGGCCTGAGAATCACGCCAGGACTCATCAAAGTCCTCGCTCGCATCCCTGTTAGCCAAAAGGTCATCTACAGGGGCAATAAGAGCGCTAGTCCTCGCTTTGGTAGTTGGAATATGATGGATCTTAAATTTAATGCCGGCGCGTCAGTAAATAGTCATACCTAATGGTCTCGCTTGGCCTTTATGACGCAGCTTTTATAATAGGGTGGGGCGCAAGGCTATTAAGTGCTATAAGCAAGGATGATGAGAACTATCTAATTCTCCTAAATATAGGACTATAGTACATGTAAAACATTACAATACAGAAAGCTCAAAGACCATTGCATAAAATCTCCAGAACAAAGAGCCCTAGAACTCCTCGTCTTCTACTTTCAACGCTTTCCCTCTTTCCAAGCCAGGTCGGCGCGCAGCACTCTGCTGCTTGGCCCAATTCACATGTCTCTGGTACTGTTGACACGCAGTCGTGATTGCCACGTAGTCGAGCTTTGATATTGTCTCACCAGGTTTCAAAACCTCAATGTCGCCCATTCTTACTGGACTTTTGACAGTCAAAGTTTTCTTGGCCCTCTTCTCTCCTTCGGCATAATTTTTCCAGTGCTTCTCCACAGTTGTTCTTTTCTCCCACGAATGGACACCGCCGTCCTCCGTAGGCCAACGAACAAAAAATCTGTGGACGGGACGCGCCATCCTGCCAGCATTCGTTTTCCAGTTTTCATAACATATGGTCTCCTCGGGAGTCATCTTTTTAAAGGTCATCCATATAATCTTCTCGATATTTTCAGCCCTTAGAGGAATCTTAGGCATGTCCGGCCTGTCGCCATACGGTATTTCTGGCCGACCTCCTTTTTTACCGCCTCTGATCTCAAAACGCTCTTGCCCCTTAGGTCCATACCGGTAAGCATCATACACAACACCGCCGCAATGCTTGAATTGCATCTCAAATGTACCGTTGCTTGGATTTAGGCCCTTGTCGTCGTCCGGTACTGCGTATATATCTGTCGGTCTAGGAGAGTCTATACGGCTCGCACTGGCATGAGAGGATTCAGCGTGATTCAAGAGCAACTCATCATATTCGCGTTCAGCAGAGGCTAGAACTCTTTTCTGGTCCTCGTATTGTTCGCAAAGCGTTTGGTACTCTGATTCTTTACTGTGGTCGCCATTTTCAAACAATCTTTTTACACCCGTGAGATCCTGTGTAACCCTGTCTCGCTTTGCTCTTTGAGCTTCTACGACGGATTTCATTTTCTCTAAGGCTGCTGAACCATCGTCTACATGGTTTGACCGACGGTCGGTAGGTGCGGCCTCGTCTTCTTTGTGGAGGGTTTTTCCGTCAGCCGAGCATGTGGGCTCTGTTCTGTTGGGACGGCTGCCATAACCAATTGTCGCACTGCCTTCATCGAGTTCATCGATCGGCATAAGATCGGGAGGGCTGGGGCCGCTAGTTTCATTTACTTGCTCCTCCACCTGTTTCCCTTGGGCCTGTGCGATCAACGCACGAGTTAAACCTACTTTTGTAGAGTCTGTTTTCGCCTTGGCGGAATTGGTGTCTTTTTGGAGTCCTCCCTGGGATTGGGACCTAGTTCTTCTGTGGGTGCTAGCCGGCTGAGTTTGGCTTTGCTGTGATGGCTGATTCGTATTCGCCTGAGAGTTTGATCTTGTATGAGCCATGGCGCTTGAAGAACATTAGTTGCTTGATGGTCACCGTGATAGATGGGTAGTATATATAGTTTACCTGAATTTTGAATATGTCCTGTTGTCTGTTAAATAGCGCTTCCACTATAAACTACCATACTCCACCACATACTGAGGTATCACGCTCGAGTTTGGGCTAGAAAGTACCAAGCCCGCAATATGTTGTCATATTAGAGGTGCTTACGTATCTCCAAAAGGAGCAAACTCACTTTATTGAGGGGCAGCTAGTTGACATCGCGAGGATGCAGTCAACTTCCTGACGAAACCGCACGGAAATACCATAGATCCAGCTTTCACTAATCTATCTCACGCTGAGGCCATTATCGAAGATTACCTTGCAACTAGCTCTCCGGGTCCCTCAGGTGGCGAATCGAACAAGGTCATCCACAGCCTGCAAGGTTTTTGACTTTTCGACGAACCGATCAAAAGTAACATTGCATGTTTTAGCACGCGGTCGCTCGAGAAGAACAACAACATCTGATAGGCCTGCGGCAAGACTACAGGCCTGAGCGGTTTTATTCTCGTCGATACCGCGTTCAGCACCGTAGCCGCGAAGCATCTTGATTACCACTATATCTCCTTTGCTGGCTATGCACACAGGCGGCGCTTTTGGTAGAACTTGTACCTCGCAGGGAACGGGTAGGCCAAGAACGACATAGTGATGAATTCCGTCAGAGTCCGTGCGTTTGGCGTCAGTTTTGTTTTGTGTAGGGAGAACAGGGTTGTAGAGCCCAAATAACACTTCTGAGCCATAATACCCGAGTCATCAGTTTTACGTAGTCTAACCTCAACAGCTGTCTAGTACGTAACATACAGTGGACAAATTAAGGTAGATATAGTCTGCAGAAGTACGACCGCACGCTCAGACATGTGTAGCTACCGCAAAGTAAAATTCGGAAAAGCAGTATTGCTTAATGCTGCAGCCCTGGGCACAGCCAAATTCAGCCTCACATATCTAGCTTTCTACTGTCCGTTCAAGTTTTTATTTTGTGAATTTCATGGGAATGAAAGTGTAGTAGTGAGTCATATGGTGACGATGCTGATTGACTAAACAAGCCATCTATTACTCTGTCTCTACCTGTTTCTTTCTTCATCAATCGTCAAAACAATGCAACACGGTTGTGCTTTATTGCTCTTCTTCCATTAATTGTAGCACGTAACAATAAAAATAGCTCAATTAAGACCCGAATTCGGAACTGATAAAATTGCCCTATGTTCACTCGCACGACAATATCAGCCGAGTTGGAGTGTGCGATCTAATGTAGTTCTGCAGTCAGATGAGCCTCCACTGCCCACCCGAAAGGGTTCACTCTTCTCAAACCGTTGACTCTTTAAATAAGTTTCATGTCGACCGCGTTGTTGAATAACTTATTGGAGAATCTGTTTCCCGGATTGAAGTTGAGTAGTCTCTCGGCTCAGCTATTTGACTTCTCGTAGAACCTAAGTGACGTTCGAAGTGTTTCTCGCTTCTAGAGGTTATGAATTGAGACTCTATATGAAGTAACGGCTTTCTCGTCTCATCTTGTATTGGTAGGTTCTGACAAAACCTGGGTTTCTTCTTCCGACTCCTAAAGTTCGCGTTAGTATCTGCTGCCCGGTTTGTCGGCTGGCTTTAGTTCGCATCATATGGTTCGATGGACGTTCCCGCTGATGTTTTGTCGTTCGAGCCCTCCTTGTCGGGTTTCAATCTCGATCCAGCTTAGGGCAATTTCACAGGAAATGTGTTACAAGGCGTATTGTTCAGCACCTTGTCGTGGTCCTTCTCTATTAGACTTGCAAGGTTGTCTCCTTCGTTCTGATCAAGTTCCTTGCGTTGATCAAGTAAAGGAGAGTAACTCTTGACGTTGATATTTTCAAGGTATTGTTCTTCCGGTGACTCTATTCCGATATTTGGCGATGCATATGTAGCTAAGAGGATACTGGATGGCTCCTTGAATGACGGGCCTTGGTCCCTCGCTGTCTCACTTTCAGTCCGAGGCACGATGACGTGGCCTTCAGGGTGCACATTTGATGGGAGTTCCGCTGATGAGTGACTAGGCAGTTCACTACCGCCTATGTTTGCAGCTGGTGCTCTGGGGTTGAGCGACAACCATGCGTCAAGGTCGATGCCCTGCGAAGCAAGCTCAATCTCGGGCTGGCTCTGGAGGTGTGGTATCAAACCGCTATTTGTCCAGATCGACGATGTGGGTTGAGTGTAGTTGTCCGTTGAGCTGCTACCATGCTCACTTGATGTTGCGAATGAGAATAAAGGCCAAGGGGATGCCATGGGTTGAGCGTAATTGTTCATTGCCCTAATACCCTGCTCAGTGGATGTTGCGAAGGAGAATGAAGGCCAAGGAGGTGCTATTGCTTCCTGTGAGCACTTCAAACCGTCTTGGAACCCCTTATCGTAGGCCTGCTGTAGTTTACTAAGGAAGTTAGACGAAGCATCTTCACCCGGTGGGCCAGACGAAGTAGGCAGTGCTTGTGCCATTTTTTTTTAAAAATCGCTCCGAGAAAGTGGCTAGGTTCAAGAAACCAAAAGAGCGATGAAGATCGTGAATAATGTGTGAGGATAGGAGAAGGAAAACATAATTTCTAGGACGGCCGACACGCACTTTTTATACTTCGAATGACGTGCCGTAGAATCATGCAATCCAGGTTTCCTCAGCAATCCGCCTCGACCATCGCAGCTAACACTGCGGCCCTGGTGCATGCATTAAACATTTTTAGATCGACTATGTAACTATGCCCTTCTAGTGTTGCGATATGTGGCCGGGCCTGGTAACTTGAGACTTCGCATCCTATCAGGGCCATGGTTTGGAGCTTTCCACCCTCTTGCGATTGCGCCTTGCGAGACGTACGATCGAAATCAAGCAGGTCATTCGGCGACAACATTCGATGTTGGGGAAAAATCTCGACCCTTTACAATCGGCAATCAAGTCCATCAGCACCGTGCTGGTTCTGACTTGCAGGCCTGGAATTCAAGTCGATAGAACCGCTGCCAACCGGCTCCGCTTCAACAGCACCAAAAAAGTTGTCTAAGCTAGTATCAGAATGAGAATTAGAAATAGCTTATATCGACAAACGTCAGCGACGTTCTACTTAAAATTTGGTCGCTCCGCACATGACTCTCTGGAATTACTTCCTCAGCGATAATGAGTGAATTCATGCTCTCTAGCTATTCGAGCTTTTCACCGCCCATGTTGGGTTCTCATATGCCGTGTCAAGCTGTCTTTATGTGTTGTGCCCTCTATTGCCAATTTGACCTTACATCCTGAAACTTTGCAGAACCATCTTTGTTGCTATGGTGCTAGGGTGTGGACTGCATTGATGTGGGCTTGAAGATCCGTCCATAGAGCAAATGAATTACTGCAGCCCGCTGTAGTGCATTTCAATGGACGATAATGGTGCAGGAGGTGGCGACTTTACCTCTTAGTTAGTATCAAATGAGCATATGGCCTTGTCAGGAGCACTCACGTCAATGACTTTTGACTGGTAAAAGCTCCCTCGCATACAAGACAAAAGAATAGGGTCGATGTAGCTATAGAGCGTGGGGCATTTAGGCCGGCTGAGTGCTCGTTTTCGATATGACGTGCTTGCCGTTGCTGCTCATGAAATTTTTCATCCTGTCCAGCAGGTTCTTGGAGACCCGTAGGAGTTTCATGTTCGTATTCTGGAAGCGGGCCGTTGCTGCCGGAAGTGATCCAACTGGGAACCACGAAAGGATATAGATGAGTCTGTTCTAGAAGATGCGAGTTGGCTCCTAGCGGTCCTTCTGATTCCTGATCAGAAATGAAAGAGTCTCGCTACGAGAAAATTTGGGGATTAACGAGAACCTGACGGGACAAAAGGTGGACAAAATATAACCATGCAATACAACGGAAGCAAAGCTTGAAGGAGAGGATTGGTTGACGGCAAAGAGTGCGTGCGGGAAGTCCGCTTGGATAAACCGTGACAGAAAAAAGAGGCAGAAAGCTCGATTGCACAGGCAGGAGCACGCGTATTTATATACACGTAGAGAAGTTTGATCTCTCCTCCGGGCCAGGTATGGGACGCTCACCGCTGCACCAAATAGGAGGTGATGATTGGTTGTGTTATGCGGGTATGCCACAAAATCTTGCGTGGCGTTCCTAGCTGCATAAAGCCAAATCCAGCCAATGGAAATACGATGGCTAGGTAGACGAAGATCAGACACGTGTGATGCTTTACTGCCTTATATCGAGTGTATAAAGTTCACACCCGACCATGCCATCACATAAATTGTTTAGTCTAAAATCTCGTTCTGTAAATGCTTTAGCTGCATTACGCAGTGATTAAACAAGAAATCAGACATGGACTCCCCAATATTTTGTTGCGCTTCAATTATGCCCTATCGTCTATAACATCTCTCTCACGAGAGCAAGTTTACGGCCTTTCTGGCATGGGCTGCTTTCCCGAAGGCCTCTGCAGTAGGTCACGCCGCGGACACAGACGCTGTCACTTGGTCATATGCCATACAGCTAGTACGTCAAGTGAACTACGGGCCACTGGAGGCGAAGAGATACTTCGTCTCCCAAGGGGCTACTGACAACAGATTCGTTGAAGTTGATGAAGACGAACTCATCCGAGCCAACTTCCAGAAACTCAACACGTGAGTATATCAAGTGCCACTCTCAGCTCGCTGCCTGATAGATGGAATCTAGTTATAAGAACTTTAAGTGCGATGCTCACAATAAGTTCTTCGAGGTTAATGTCTACTAAAAAGATCCAGTCAACAAGCATCACTGGCGATCGAATTTGGCGAGACCAGCGCGAGATATTGACTTAAATGCGCAAGAGAGAACCGAGAAGGCGACAATGCCATCTAGTCAAAGCCAGCAAATCCAATTTTAGGCCGTGTCTGCGGGTGTTTCGGCCACTGATCCTAGTGATAGCGCCACCATGTCCTCGTGCGGTTGGAATCAACTCAGGTCGAGCTCTGTGACACTCAAGCTCTATGATGATAGCTTTGAAGAATATTTCAAGGACTTGACAGCATACGATAAGGAGTGTAGTTGCTACGGTCATTGTAGCTACTGAAAAGGTAGTATTGGACTTGAGATAGGGTAGATATTAACTTGACGTACTTCTTTTCAATAAAGGAGAGGCCTAGATTGGCTTGCACGGTCTCTTGAAACCTCCGGCTAGTTTCGACGATTTCCTTCATGTCTTTGTAGATGTTATGTGGCTCGAAGCGGATCAGAAAAACCATAACGGCTACTTTTGTGTCACATAGATCATTCGTTGCGTTTATTGTCTGTCGTTTCGGCTGCATAGTGAAATAACAAGCCACACGTCGACGTCACACTCGCCCTATGCCAAATAACGATCAAGTACCGAGTGACATGATGAGCCTCTCAGCCGTCGACATACGGACTTTTTTTCCGACGCAAAGACGGGGTTGATTGCCGATTCATGGTGCCCATCTTGCCACTTCTTCATGCCGCAAGGTACCAGCCTATTCATCGAGAAGTCGCCCGTGAGATCGATTATCTGGTCAGTAAAAGCCGAAATGGATACCGTTAAAATCGACGCTTTGTGTAGGTCGCTAAATGGCGCCGCCGCTGAATGTTACGTAGCGTATGCTGGTCAAACTATGAGTCGGCGAATTGGCCGCCGATTTTGGTAGGTTCTGCCGCCGGGTTGGGAGGCAGACTCGCCAACAATCCGTCGCTGCTTTAACCGACATTGGCAGACCACTAGGCCACGTGATTTCGTGCCCACCCTTGCATGTACCGCGACGTACCTGCGGAGGGCTCTCAGTCCCTCCAGGGGTCCCAGAATCTGCCTCCAAAACTACACTGTCCGCATTCCCGATTCTTGGTTTCCTGTTTCACCAAGAGCCAAAAATGGCTCCCACCATGGGTCTGGCGCTTGCCCTCAAAAGGCGACCTGTCGCACTCGCAGTGTGCGGCCGGGGGCTCCTTTTCCATACGCTTCGGGTGATCGATCACCTCGACATACCGTCTTGGCTCAGCCCTCGCACCTACACTTTGCGCTTCCTCCGTCTAGCACCTCCTTTGCGCGTCCCGCGCTCCCTCCAGCATGTCGAGACATCAGCGCTGTCTAACCGATCCGGCCGATTCAGACGCCTCGTTCTCTCCCGACGATGACGACGAACTGTTCGAGCTTGACAATTTCGAAGGCGTCTCGGACAGCGACGCGACGACCGTTGAGGACCTGGACGTCGATGACGATCTCGACGCGGAGATCGACGTCGAGGATCAGATGCAGCTCTTCGGTGGGAATGTCCACCCCCCAGAATACTACCAGCGGGCGGTGGAGGAATTCAACGAGAGCGCCTTCGACTGCGAGGATTACAGTTCGGGGACGAACTTGCTCTTGGATACTGTGGAGGAGCAGTGGCGCTCGTATGAAGCCCATGATCTCTTCGTTTGCTATTTCCACTGGCTGATAACCCCACTCATAGGTACTGCAATGTCCTCCAGCGCGAACCCCAACAATGTTTTGGGTCCCTCTCGATCCGCCTGCTCTACAACTTCTTCGACTGGAAGCTGAACCAGAAAGTCAATAAGGACGGCAGGAAGCTGCGCGGGACGAAAAAGAAGAGCTCTTTAGGTACCTACTGGAAGATCTTTCGACTTGTTGTTGAGAGAGCTGTGAGCGACAAGATCGACCCCAAGTTGAATCGCAGCATGCACAAGGTACCTCTTCCTCCCGGCTCCCGGCGGCAATCCTTTCTAACTTCTGTAGGTCCTCAGGGCACTGGCGAAGAAGCATGGGCTGAGCGACCAGAGGCGAGCCAACCGCTGTATGACAGTTGACAACCTAAAACAGCAAATCGAGACCACGTTGAGCACGACAAAGAAGTCATTCAAGCTTGGCGAGTTACGGATCCTCGCCGTGCTCTTCCTCCTCCTGCTTGCTCCGGCCGGTGCTCGCCCAACGTCGATCTTACGGCTCCGCTTCGCAGACATCCTGGTCGTGCTGTCGCGGGATCCGGAGGGCGGGCCGCATAACCTTTTGATCAAGTTTACCTTGGCGTTCACCAAAACATACCTCGGCGAGAAGGATGCGTACGTTTATGATAGCCCCGTGACAGAGAGGATGCTAATGCCTTCCCTTAGAAAGACCTACCCGCTACCCGAGACACTATTCGATGAATCCTTACTCCTCAGCCCCCACGTCTTCCTCCTAGGCATCTTGTTCCGCCACCGAGCATTCCGCGCCCCCAGCCTCACCTCGCCGCACCACTTAGATAACCTGGATATCCACCCTGGCGAGCTGGAGATGTTGTTGCCGCTGAGGGAGGATCTGAACGGCATTTACGTGTTCCGCCGAGCTGTCCAGACATTGACGGGTTACGATATATCCGACAACCAAGCCATATCCTATGCGATGATGGCGGCGTGGATAAGACGGATCGGTGAAATACTGGGATTGGAAATTCCAACCATCCCGTACAATCTACGCTACAATGCTGCCAATGAGTGGACATCAAGCCGTGCGTTTTGTTTCCGCATCTTCTACACCCCAAGCTGACTTTTGCCTATTACAGCCGACGTCAGTGAGGCTCTTCGCAACCTTGCGATGGACCATGCCAACTCGGTCCCGCTCCAAAGGCACTACCTCGGGCGCGAGTTGGACAAGGATCTTTTCAGCATCCTGAAGGGCACAAAGTCACAGCATGCGCTCGTCAAGCAATCCTGCAGTGTCGGCCACTCCATTAGCAAGCGCCGACCGATTGATCTTACACCCGAGCAGGCTGCTTCAGTCAACAGCCATCCGCTGATTCGGCGTCTTACGCGAGGCCTCCAGGCGTTCCGTCGGGGATCCCAACAGTACAAGGAGGCCCGCCGTCTGTTGCGGAACGAGAAGCAGCGGTTGAAGAGGGAGCTTAAGCAAAAAATTCGGGACGACTGGACGGCCGAGCAAGCCGTGGACGATATTGAACGCCAACTCAAGGGCCTTGGGTTTGCCAAACCTACAGCGCACACGTCATGCCGTCCCCAGCGACCAGCACAAAAGCGATTAGTAGAAGCTCTCGCGGCCCCGGCCGTAACCGATCTCGACGGGCAGTACCGGCGGAGGAATCACGCCGTCGATGCTGTCGTCGCATATTGCGTTGTCGAGGAAGGATGTACCGTCCCCCGGAGACTTGCAACGTCGACGGTGCCGGCTCGTCGCTGCCCTAGTCCTGATCCACCAGCCGATAACCTCGTACGTGCCGCCACGATGTCGGTCTTCGTCCGCAGCGTGAAGGAGAGGCCGCGGAGATGCTTCCTCTGCGTTGGCAAGGCAATTTTCCTTTCGCTAGATGATCCTCATATCGAAGATCTTGTTCGGGAGTTCTATACCTCGGGCGATCTGAGCAAGCACTTCCGGCGTAAACACCTGTCTAAGCTGCAGGCCGGCGACAGCAGTCACTGCCGGGTCTGCGACATGACGCTCCAACATAAAATGCACCTTCAGAACCATGCCCTCAAGATTCATGGGACCGTGTCTTGATCTTTGTACCTCGAATGTCCGCATCGAATGGATCTTTCTTTCTTTTTCGTGACAGTGGATAGACCCGTATAATAGAACTATATAAGTTGTTTTGCCAGCGCACTACTTTTTAACCTCACAGGTGGTCACGCATCTAATAAGATAAACATTTCAACCGCCTCGCGCCAGAGTTCGCGTCTTGTAAAATCTAAACTACTCAAGATAAAACAGCTTCACCTAAAACCCCAACCTCTCAACACCTGTTGCAATAGCCTCAATCTCCGTGGCGTGACTCACGCCTTCCACGGCTTGATGATTCTGCCCGCCGATCGGAGCGTTGCACTCCGGGCACCTGGCTTCCTCCATAGGCATCACGCATTCGCCGATGGTAAAAGGGTGGCCGTTCTGACAGGTATACCAGTGACCTGTTCCCCTCAGCTCCCCGGCCAAGGCCACGTAGACGGACCGAAGCTCCTCAGCTGTGACCTGGCGGTATTCGCCGTCGTTGAGCATGTTCTCCACAGCGTCGATCTCATTCTCCAGGACAGAAGTGGATGGGTACTTCTCCAACAGCGCGCGAGCTTGGATGACATGGCTGATGCCCTTTTCCCTCAGCTTGTTCGATATTCTTCTTTATCTGTGGCTGGCCCGCCCGTGGGGTCTTGTGGCGGTTTGAATGAACCGAAATATCGAGAAAACTCACAGAGTTGCGCGCAGAGGATATGGCCTTGCACCTCTTCTCTCGGATGCATGGAATTGTGGGCAAGACGGACCAGTTCCTCACAGTCCTGGAAATGGGTTGTCAAATCCGCCTTGATTTCGGATGGTGTCAATTTCCCCCTTTTGCAGAGTCGAACGAAATCGGAAAAAACGACAACATCACACTTTAGCAACAATGCCGTAGCAAGCAGTTACCCCTTGACTTGGATGACCGAGTCGTCGAATTTGAACTCTTGCATCGTTTTGTGCTGGTAGTTGGCATGCTTGACGAGGTCGGCAACCCGCTGGAAGGGCTGCTCCTCCTTCGTTACCTTGTTTTTATATGAACATATCCTTTTCCAAATCCTGATTAAGGGTTCGTATCGTGCACCTCCTGATAGACGCTGAATGATTTGAAGCTGTTTCAGCCTAGATCCCGGAAGAGTAAGGACACTGGTCGAGCTTGCAACGGGGGTTACTGCGACAATGGCCTGTACGTGCTCCAGTTTCTCCTGCTCCGTGACGAGAGCCTCGGCAAGGGATAGATATTGGGTGTTCGACCAAGCAATGAACTTCTTTGTCGCTTCGTCAAGCATGGCCCGGCGGACGATACGACCGTACCTCGAAATATTTCGAAGAGAGCCCCGACAGTTCGCACAAACGGCGATACCAGAGTCGTCCATGGAGAAGGGCTCAGATGGTCCACGAAGTTTTGTCGGAAGGCCGTCCTCACCCAGCTCGTAGTATGAAGCCATCGCCATCTGCCCATCCATGGATGAAACAGTCAAGAAGTGGCCGCAGTCAGGAAAAACGCAGGGCTCCTCGTCCAAGTTGATCTCCTCGTAGACTTTCATCTCGATAAAGTCAACACAAACGCCCTTGATTTCCCCTGGGGCGCATTGTTGGCAATATGCCGAGTCTGGACAGGGTTCTCCACATAACGAAGGACCTGAATATGTCAGCACAAGCTTGTTTATAGAGTCGTAAATCGTAGCGAAGGTTTCACATGGAAATCGGCCTGGGGATCAAAACTTACAGCGATAGTCACAGCTCAACAACTTCTCACACCGCCGAGAACATGGTATCCAGTCACATGGCGCCGCGCAAGGCATCTCACACCGTGAGTGAGGGCAGCGAGACCGGCACTTCTCTTCGGCACACGGTACACAGGGCTCGTTACAAGGCTTGCTGCATCTCGAATGACTGCAGCGGCCTTCGCAAGGCTTACTGCATGGCGGGCATTCAGTCCCGTCATGGCAGATCTTCGAGCAGTCGTGGCGGCAAGTCGAGTAATTCCGGCCACATCTCTACTGGCAGATCCCATGGTTCTCTCGCGTTATCTTTGCATACTCTCGTGTATTACATCGGAAACAAGCGCTGTTGCATGTGTGGCCGCAGACGCGATGATGACCGCAAAAGGCGGTGCATTGATAGTTAGCAGTGGTGACTTCCTCGTGGCATCGTACTTTCACCTCGTGGCTGCAGCCCGGAACGGTGAGACAGACCGTTACCATGCATCGAACTGACGCGGGATTCTGGACTTCCCAGCACTTGGCTGGCGTGACAAGGTGACCACAGGGAAGGACGAGATTGACGTCGCGCATTTGGACATGACATTTCTCTTCGCAAGCATCTCCGCATCGAAGAGGGCAGGGATGGTCACAGCCTTTCTTTGGCCTGGGACAATCGTCGAGGCACTTGACTGCGCTGTGTATGACGTCCGAGTGACATCTACCAGCGCAAGAGTGGCCGCAGTCGAGTCTCTTATCGCAGGGCAGCTTACATCCACTCTCTGGTGAGAATTCTATAAAGTGGTCTGGCTGGGACACGAGAATTGGTGTGTCCGGATGCCGTGGACACTGGAGTTCGAGCCTTGTCCCCAAGTGGCCCCCCGTCTGCAGCATGTCGATGACGGCAGCCCACATCGGAACATTCTGGTAACTGTTCGAGTTCCCGATAATGTACATTCCGTGCTGCGCGCGTGATAGGAGGACATTGACCCGATTAGGAGTGCTGAGAAAGCCGCATTTGTTTTGGCGGTTGCTTCGGACAAGCGTTATTACGATGATTGGCCCACGGGAACCAAGTCCGCCCAGCCAGCCTCGTCCCGATGGTGGAGGAGAACGATGCTATTGCGTAGTACGAGTTGGTCCTGTCGTACGGGCTCTCGGGCAGTCGGCCCAGGGGTGGTGCATCGAAGAAGGCGTCTCTATACGTCGGGTCCTGCACTATCAATTCGAACGGTGTGTTGCCGGTCCCCGTGATGGAGTCGGGCTGGATCCAGCCGTCACCGTAGACGTTGAGCCAAGGCGCTGGACTGTAGTGGCTCGAGCTGCTCTAGGACTCTGGTCCACGTCGCGGCCCCGTCGCCGTCGACCAGCAGCGCGATCGTCTTCGATTGATCCGTATCGAAGACGCCGTGTTTGGTGTCGTTGTAAAAATGCGTCGTCGGGTTTTATGTCTCAAGTATGTTCACCAAGGGGTTGATGTATAGGGAACGGAAGGTCCGGCCGGGCTGTAGCGCGGCATCTCATGGTTGACGTAGAGGTCGTCGCCCAACAGCCACACGTCCGCTTCGACTCCGGTACATCCTGCGTACAGCGCCGAGAACAGCAGCACGTTGCGCCAGTAGTCGTTGTGGGAGTGGTAGGCCGTCGGCACCACTGAGGAAGTCCTTTGAATACCAAGCCAGGTCGTCGATGCCAGTTGCCGGTTTATAGTCTGTCCACGGCTAAGTAGACGCGAAATTCAGGACGTTTAGCAGCAGAATGATCCCAATTAAGTCATCGCACATTGAAGGGAGCGCTCCAACGGCCAGGAACATGCACACAAGCAAAAGATTGCAAGTCTCCACGCAGAAGAACCAGCGCCAGCTGCGTTTCCGTAAAAGAGGAGGCTGGCTTCCTCGTCCGTGAGGGACGCGTTGTCGGCTGCATCGGTACGGCTTTCATACTGGTAACTGAACACCCCGAATCGGTAATTTTTAACATACAAACCAATGGTAGACACCTCCTTATGACTTCATTATCATGAAGTGTTGGACTTGACGTAACTCGCCGTATTTCCTTAGCGTCACTGGTATTATGGACCGCGGGACGAAGTGGATTGCTAACGTACCGGAAGGGTTTCCACAATAATGGGTAGCTGCAGCTGCCTGGCGAGACAACAAATAAGCCGGATCTTTCTGAACATTAGGTAGGCTAGCCTCCATGACGTCTCCGACGGGATAGGAAATTTGATTCCAAACCTTCCCCGCATAACCCGATCGAACTATACGCATTTAGGCAGGAACCAGGAGCTACGCGACAGGAACGGTTAAAGAGTGGGTCATTCGCAAAGCCAGAGTTCGACCTTTCTTATTGGCGCAACCTCCTCTTGTCCTTCTCTATGCGCAGGAAGAGCTTATAAGAACATAGAAGAACGTCTGGTCGTACTCGTCTAGGATCGTTCATCAGATTCAGCTTTCTCTATACAACCAGCGTGCTCTCCACCATGAGATCCTTCTCTACAATTGGTGCTCTCCTCGCGGGTTGCGCAGCGCCAGCTATCGGCGCCTGCGCACCCTCGTCCTCTGACATGACGGCTGTCCAATTCGCGTACAGTGTTCAGAACCTCCTCCTGTCGTACTACAACTCTGTTCCGGTCAACCAAACCTTCTTTTCCACCCTCCCCAATAATACCGTACCCTACACCGACTTCTTAGCCAACGTCGAGGGTCTTCAGCGCCAGGCTCAGCTCGGCGTGGACGCGCTAGAGCAGCTCTCCTCCAAAGCTCCGGGGCAAAGTCAGATGCCGACGTGTACCTATCACCTGCCTACCCCCGAAGATGCGAAGGCCCACTTGATGTACGCGCAACATATCGAGTCGACCCTCTGTGGTACCTTCATCGGCTTGGCAGACTATGTTCAATGCCCCGAGATTGCTTTTCTCATGGCGCGGCTGGCAGCCGGTCATAGCAACCATGCTGCCTACATAGGAAGCCACATGAAGGCGCAGATCTACATGGTAAACAGCACATCGCTGCTTCCCGCATTCAAGCCTACGGCGGTCATGACCCCTGGAAGGGGCGTTGGCCACCTTGGGCAGTGGATGAACAACTGTACCGCCATGCCTTCGGCGCCATGTGGAGGCCAGGTGACAATTGGAAAGCTGGGTTCCAACATCACCAGCACCTTTGCAAGCTCCTCTTCGGCCTCCGCCTCTGCGATGCACACCTCTGCCGCCGCTGCCAGCACTCTTCAGAATGGTCTCAAGGGTATAGTAGGAGTCATGATTGGAGCTGCTCTGATTTAGACTTCCGTCGCGGCAAAGAACCGTCTTCTCCAATAGAAAGAACGGTATAGCCGACTGGGATACGTGCTATAGAGGGCGTGGTTTGCCAGTGTGTCTTTCTACCCTTTGTTGCTAGAGGGAAGTTGTCGGGGAAGGTTTAGAGTAACACGAGCTCAAGATAATAACCTGATTCATTTATCGTCTTGCTAATCTTGTAACTAGATAGTCGTATAGCCTGCACCTATCTAGCAGAATCCCATGTCCTCTATGTTTTATTACCTGGGTCCTGATTATTAATTTGGTTCATTTTTTTTAATTGATATATTACTTGACATTGTGGATTTGGGCAAACATGAACTAAGCACGTAATTGCCCTATAGCAGCCCGGCTATATGAGGCGCTAGTAGTGAGCATCGCGATGCCTATCGCAATCATGCACGGCGTCAACGGGGACTGGGCCGTGGACGAGCGGGGCAAGAAGCGGGTGTTCTGGACAGGCTACACCCTCGATCGCCGGCTGAGCTGCTTGCAGAAACAAGTAGCTAAGGCGAGGAAGATAGCCAAGGTAGCCGAAACCCGGACCTATAATGCTCATAAACGGGTTTTTGCAGAAGCCGCAAAAGAGACCCGTAAATGGAGGGTCTCGGGGGAAGTTGGGACGAATAGAAGTAATCGATTCGGAGTAAATTAGGCGATAGTTGGTGAGGTTTTAGGTCGTTTGGTCGTAAAAGTGGTTATTTTGGTGATCACCAGTTACTTTTGTGTGCAGCACCACCTTATGGCCGGTATCGCTTGCGAGTCCGAGATAAATGGAGCGTGGCACGGGTACGACTCGAACGTCTTATAAGATAGTGTTACTCTATGAGAGATACCCCCTTCCGCCACCACGCAAACTGTTCCACCCTCGTAATCGGCTCTCCACGAGACTACTTAACTTTGATATTCCTTTTACATGGATAGCCTTTACGCTAGGCTCTATAAACTTGATCCTCTTTTTATCCTTCTTCGACTACGGCTCTATACAACTGTAAGTCCTCCTACATAGCGTCACCCGCCTCGTCCTTCTTCCTTGTATATCGTAAGGCGCTATCAAGGAAGATCTAAAACCCTCTCAAATCCCACCTTTCGTCTTTCGTTGACGGACCCAGGTTAACTTTCTGTCCAGCTCATCACCCATTCACGGGTCCTAGATTCTGCTATTCTAGAGCAAGAAGTAGCAACTATATACAACTTCCTCATTAGCGTCGGTAGAGACCCTATAATGCGACTTTCAATTTCATCGTCGATCTGGCACGACTTGGCCGGCCTCTGCAGCGGACCAGCCCCGAATGTGGATGGTGGAGGCTGTCTTTTGCAGTCCTGTCTAAGATGCTCGATTTCAGCACTACCATTGTGGTCAATGCCAACCTGTCTATTCTGGTCAACGAGTATCCAGCGGACGGAAGGATTAGAATCTGCAGAAGAATTGTCGCTACCAATAATCATAACAACGTTGTGAACCTCACGCGTCGATCCAAGCAGTTAAATTTAGCTCCCCCTATGTTGCACCAAGAGCACATGTGCCAAACCCAAAGCGCCGCCTGACCTTCCTTCACTTCTTCAGGGCCCAGACGCTAAGCATGTCTGTCCCTTGACCAGCCTTGTACGAGCGAGGAGGCTTGATGTAGGCCACCCTCTCAAACGGTCCATGCCCAGTGTCTGACGCCCCTGCCAGTTCTTGTATCAGCCCATCGCCGCCTTCGCCTAGAAGGTTCCAATAGACACCCTTAACTCCCCAAGGCGGCCCGACAGACTTCAAGTCTTTGTACAAGGGGAACTCTAGGCAGACGAGAACGCCGGATGGGGTGAGAAGCTCTCGAATCCTCCGAGCCCAGTCTTTTCGCATCTCGGGCAGGAGAGCGCATAGGAACTATTTCGAGGCCAAAAGTCAGCACCCCTCGCTCTAGCTGTCTAGCTGGATGATATGGTAATGAATAATACGGCTACGATAAACTCACGGTGTAGTCGTAAATCAGGTCGAATCCCTGCGTGCCGTCTTCCGCAACGCAGCCTACCTCCCAGTCCCGCTGGAAAAGGTCGCCGCGGACAAACTTGACGGTTCCCGGTTGGTCAACGTGCCGATTGTCCGTCTCGGCGAAATTGAACACGGTCGGGTGGGCGAGCTCGGTGGTCGCGTAGGCGTTGGCGGTGTCGATAGCCGTTTGGGAGACTTCAAGGCCGTAGGCGTTGAAGCCATGAAGGGCGAGCATGACGGGGTCGTAACCTTTCCCGCAGCCCTTGTAATGCTCGTCAGCAGGAATTTACGCGTAATAGGACCCCGCTTCGGGTTCCCCCCTTCAACTATTCTATCCATTTTTGGAAACGCCTTGACTGAACAAAAAAGAAAAATTCGACTTTTAAAGAAACGTGACCTTGCCGAGAGGGAGAAACATACTGGCACCAGCGCTCTTAGGCGACGCCCACCCTCCCGTCGGGGAAGGAGCCGGGGCCGCGACTCAACAAAATCAACCAATGCCGGCGACGGGATCCCGCGATCCCAAAGATCGCTCTGACCCATGTCCCACAGCTCCGACCATCCAGCACTTTGAAGCTCCCTGTCTCTGTCCCGCGTCAGCCTGTAGTCAAGACGCGCGGTCTAGAGAGAAAATTTACCGCTTTTACCCTCGGTAGCTGCGTACCTATTAGTGAAATGGGTTACAAGACGCCCAGGCGGGACAGGATTGAAGTTTGCCATGCTATTGTTGCTTGCGACCATGCTTGATAAGCTCAAAATACTTGATCTGAGATTCTGTAGTTTGTTGACTATTGCTGCGCCGTAGGCCTTTAAGTAGGCTCTAAGGCCAGAAAGAGGGCAGGATTGCGCACCTAACCATGCTGGCTGGTGACGCGTAGGGTGGCGGCCGAGGCAGAAGGCCTAAATCCCGACATTACCCAGTCCGAACAGGGAAGATCGCGTCATCCCTCGGAAAAGTTTCGGGAACGCCCCGTTAGTGCAACGTCACCTTAACATATCACAGACATGCCACCCTGCTACAACATAACGGTGCCTCGATCGAGAAAGTACATAGTCACGACAGGGCGTCCTATATCCTTCTTCCAGCTCTTTACTGCGTAGGAAATGAAGAGGCTTTCGCGTGAATATGGTTGGCCTTTCTGACTCATAGGGGTATTTCTCCTGGAACCCTAACGGGCACGTTTTCTTTCATGTCCCACGCCGGGGTAGAGCTATCCCAATACTTCAAGCTCTTACCATTCAATATCGCGCTTGACAAGACAGAGACCAACTAATCTGCCAGGATAGACATACTATCTCATCGACTACCCTATCTTGATTTCCTCTTGCACGAAGGACACGGCAGGGCCTATTTCACTTTTGCTCGGCCACTATTCCACTTATCCTTTTCCAATACTAGTGACTTACAGGTAACCCATATGATCATCGTCTTTTCATCCGACTCTAACCTGCATCATCCACCAACACATCTATATATCCATGCTCGATTTGTAAAGCAGATGCCGACCTGGCGTCCGACGTCATTCTGACCCCTCTCCGGGATTTGCTCCGTAGCGTATAAACATAACCGTGTCGGGGGACATTACAAGATAACGTGAGCAAAATATATTGCCAATCGCATAGAAGATTTGCCATTAGAATTAAACCATCTGCTTTGCTATATCGCCGCCCCTATTAAGAAAGGGTAGCAAGGAAGCGTTAATCAAGAACATGGCTCGTCCTGGAACGGGCTGGCGGTATGCCTCGACAGCTCGGCTCTCCGGACCGGCCCAACGTCGGAGATATTAGTGCTTGCCCGCCACTGCCCGCTTACCCCGCACCTCGCCCAATTCGTAGAAGACCCTTGGTGCTTTGGTTCGAGTTGGCGAAGTAGCTGCTTATATCATTAGTCCACTCTAAGAAAGCCTAAGTTTTTCGCCAAAGAGCAGGCAAGCGCTTGAATATGTGGACTTCTCTGCATCATCTAACATATTTGCGACTTATTCTCAGTAGTCGAGCCTATCGACAGCCTCGTCATCTAGTACCTATACAATAAACTTCCACGTCCATGAGCACTAGTTATAGTTCTGTATAGTATTGGGTATCGTTTTTAACAGGCGCGGCGCAGCGGACAAGCGGCAACAACATACAACCCTTTTGTCAACTAAGAGGGTCTGCTGGACAGGACCGGCGCCGGCGGACTAAGGAGAATTAATGGAACAGGAGACAGCTTGTCACGTGGGAAACTTTCCCTGCCACAGTCACGCCTGGATCAGGGGTGTAATAATGACCAGTTAGAGGGAGCTTGAACCTAGCTAAGTAGGTATGTACGGGAGGGAGGAAGAAGAGCCAACGGGCTGACAGAAGCAAGCAGATGTGTACTGCCGTATCCGTACTTCTTATGTATTATTATCCCTTATTACCGCGGACTGTCACAACTGCCACAAACACCTATTTACCGACCCACTCCCCCAAAAATATAGCTACACCCACCCTTTGGAATCCCTTCAAACCCTCGTACCGCGTTCTCACGTGTATTCCCAGATCATACATATTCCACCGCATATTCGTTAGAGTATACTATTCCTGTCCGCAGAATCCCTGGGCTCAAACCACACCGAGCCTCCATGTTTCCGATTCTAAATAAATCTTATCCCTGTTAAGAGAAACTTGATTCCCCCGGCTAGACTTTTCCGAGTTGTCGTTAGGTAAGATCCCCGCTACTTGTGCCAGTATCTGTCCATATGACGTCGTAAAAAGGGGCGAGCAGGGAGGCCGCGGAAGTGCGGAAACGCAATTTTCGCGCTTTACACTCGTGTAGATGACTGTCAACCGCCACGTAAGGTAAGGTAAAGTACGTACCTTAGGTAGTAAAAGACTTCATGGACCCAGTATTTGACCTGTCTCAGAATCTCCAAGTATAATACAGCGGCCTCCTCATCCATTCACACCCGCTTCCATCACTCACGAATCGATTCAGTCACTTCTTAAACACCGCGCCCCCAAGCAAGAAAACGTGTGATAGAATTGACAAATAGGCGGAGGCGCCGTGTGTGGGCCTGTTACCACGCATGCATTATATTTAGACCCAAAAGTTTGGGTCTGCTTATAGAAACCGATGTCTTTTAAAGACCTTGCAATAGCTCACCCTATTTCCCATTACCTATTTCTCATCGTGTGCAGTTTCCTCGTATATACTTGGATACCTACCACGTAACTCCAATTTGTTGGCAATCTTTCATCACAACAATGGCCACTGCTGAATTTGCTACCGCTGAAATGAGTGGCTCGCAATGCTGTAACCTCGGAGATCATGATCAGCGTTGCCGGATAGTCATCATCGGTTCGTCTGCAGAATCCTCCGGAATCATATGTACTCGGCCATCTAACATAGTGCAGGAGGGGGTTCTGCCGCATTCGCAGCCGCGACTGCTGCCGCACCATTCGCAGCGTCTGTTAAAATTGTGAACGAGGGCTTACCTATGGGCGGCACATGTGTGAACGTTGGCTGCGGTTAGTAAAGCTTAGTGATAAATACGAACCTCTGTCTATATCACTGACGTGGATTATCTTGACCAGTTCCTTCGAAATTCCTCATCCAAGCGGCTCATATAAGCAGCCCTTACAATTCCAGTCCGCCATACCATGGGTTTTCGAACATCTCAGAGAGAGTCACCGATTTCGCTGCGTTAACGACACAGAATCGCCAGCTCGTGGAAGATCTCCGTGAGAAGAAGTATGCCAATGTTATTGCCGGGTTTGACAACATTGAGTATGTCCAAGGACTGGGAAGAATTCTCATTAAAGGCGACTTTTTCTCCGTTGCTGTCGATTGCGACCCAACCAAGGAAACGCCTTACCGAGAACTACTAGCGGACCGAGTGATCCTAGCCACAGGCGTACACACCAGTCTTCCGAAGCAGTTGCTGCCGGGTTTGGAGGAAGTTCCGTTTCTCACAAACGAAACTGCTTATTTTGAACCGATCCTACCCAAGTCCCTTATTGTGCTCGGTGGAGGTTACGTTGCGGTGGAAGCAGCCCAGATGTTTGCGCGACTGGGCTCTCGGGTGACAATTCTGCAACGATCATCGCACGTGCTCTCCGGCGCGGGTGAAGATATAGGGTTGGCTTTAACTGGCTATTTGCAAGAGGAAGGGATAGAAGTGGTGCTTGGCCTCGACATTTTATCTGCGACTCTTGATGATGGCGAGGTCATGGTAACGGCGAAACCGCCCAGCGGAAAGCTCCAGACCTTCAAAGCATCGAAGATCTTCATTGCCACTGGCCGGTCTGCCAAAACGGAAAATGTGTCTGATGTGCCACTCCGGCTGTCTGATTCGCCGCATGGCGGATTCGTTGTTTCAGAAACCCTACAGACTTCCATTTCCGGAGTGTACGCCGCAGGAGACTGTGTTGCCGGCTCGCCGCAATATGTGTACACGGCAGCAGCGGAAGGCAAACTCGCAGCGCTCAATGCCTTGGCCTCGTTTAATGGCCAAAAGGAGACGCCGATTGATTATTCAGTCGTTCCTTGGGTTGTTTTTTCATCTCCAGCTGTCGCTGGAGTCGGCCTCGATGTCCATGAAGCCCGAGCCAAAGGCATCGAGGCCGATGCTTCCATTGTCCCCCTCTCCCTCCTTCCGCGGGCTATCGTGCAACAGGAAACACGTGGCTTCGTGGCTTTAATTCGGAATAAGCAGGACGACACCATTATTGGAGCGCGTATCTTGGCAGAGGAAGGCGGGGAGCTCGTCATGGAAGCATCTCTTTGTGTTCAACATAAGATCAGGGCCCAGGAACTGGCGGGGATGTACCATCCATATTTGACATGGAATGAAGCCTGGAAATTAGCAGCTTTGGGGTTCGCGAAGGACGTCAACCAGCTTAGCTGTTGCGCAACATAGCTAGGCATGCCACCGCTTCAACTACCTGTCTAGTCTAGAATATGGAATTTAATTACTCGTTTTTCTTTCTCTGCCAGATTAAATGAAATCAGATCGTAGTTTGGAGACGCTTCATCGAAGAGGGGGATTTGGCGATTATAACTACCCTCACCTAATTCGAGGACATTTTTAAAGAAGTAATTTTTGAGTTAAGACGCTATTCTTTAGCCTATCTGCTCTCTGTTACCTCGGGACATCCTTAAAGCGCTTCAGAGTACTGCAGACGGTTTTTTTCCCTAAGCCATTGGAGGTTAGACACGCACGGCATTTGAATGATTTGAATCGATCTGCTCTCACCCTTCGCCCTCTAGACTTGCCTTCCTCCAGTCTCGAAGCTTCTATAGATAGATATTTATTACGCCCGGAGGACTCGACCTATAGGGCACAACTAATTTATGTAACGTACATGCATCTCAGCTACTCGCTTCGTCCAGAACCTAAACGGTGCGTCAACCATTCCCGATCTTGTATCTCCTAGATAATGATGCTGCTGGCATGTCGCGCAAAGTCCTAGCAAGCAGGCCAAAATTGAAGGCTGCATTCTTCAAGTGTTCAGCGTCCTATCTACAGCGGCTGAAGCGGCGGCCCGGCTACGTAGGGGGTTAGTTGGCTGAGACATGCCGCGGTCTCCTAGTTGCTTGTTTCGTGATCTGTGGTGAGTCTTCCCGTTGCTTTCGCGAATTTGATCGTGGCATGGACGGCTTTCATGTTTGGTGTCCACGGTTCAGTATCTAATGGCGCTTTCCCTCCCAGCCAGAACGAGAGGTTCTCCCTGTCTGCCTCGGAACCCTGCACTAGGCCAATTCTCTGCGATGTCCACCTTGTGCAGCGGAATAGGAAGTGTCGGACTGTCTCTTCTGACTCTCCGCAGTCGCATCTATCCGATTCGGCGGCCTTGATCTTGTGTAGATACGTATTGAGCCTTGTCATTCCTGTCCGGAGCTGTGCCAGTATGTTGGCCTCCTCCCGCTTGAGTCCGTTATAGAGCTTGAGCGTGTGTCGACCCGGAAGCGCGGTGTCTATGAACTTTGTGTAATGACCTACTCCCTCTGGCAGTTGCCTGTTTTGGCGCTGTCTAGATATGGCCAGTCTGGTTGCTGTCGATTTGGCTGTCCAGGATTGTGTACTAGGTGTCTGTCCTGTGGTCGATCCTTGGGCTAATGTTTTCGCCTTCTGTCCTAGCGGGAACCTGTCATCTGCCGGAGCCCACAGCAGTTCAACTGAATTGCCTCTCCCTCTCAGGTAGTTGGCAGCGTTGTATATCTGTCGGATGATTTCCTGGCCTGACTGTTGTCTGGGTTTCGATGTTGCGGTGAGGGCCCCTAGATTTCTGGAGATGACGACGATCCGCCGAAACCAGATCTCATCTGGCAATTCCCCCAGCGCCATTGCCATGGCCACTAGTTCGGCTGTATATGGATTTTGTTCGTCCTTTGTGCCGAGGGTGGATGATCTCGTGGTTACGGCATTAGCTGTGCTGAGCCGCGTGCAGGCCCCCAGTCCGACTAAGTCGTTTTGGGCCGATGAGCTTGTTACGATCAAAAGACCTTCCGTGTTGCTGGCCATGGCGGCTGCCTTTTCCCTGTCGGGCTCGTATGCTACCCGCAGCCGTTTTGTCCATGGTGGTATTGCATATGGCTTGATCGTTTCCATCTGGTTAGTCGACCCCTCCAGCTGTGCTGCGGCTATCTTTTCGGGTGGAGATACGTAACGCCGGCACCTCGAGGGCTGTAGGGTTGCCAGGGGGTGTGTTGGCGGTAGTGTGTGAATGTAAACCCACAGCTTCGTTGCCCTTTCTGCCTGTCGTTCTGCGACTGTTCGGATGCCTGCTTCAGCTTCCGCTACCGCGGTTGCCACTGTGCGGAAGGCCCCGGTGACAGCTTGGGCCCCTATCTTCTGCACTCTATTCAGCACCGCCAGTGCATTCGTTCTGCGCGCGTGCATCCAGACATTGGACGCGTAGTCCACTACTGGTGCCACTGTTGCGATGAACAGCTGCCTAGCTGTCTTCGGGGACATCATCTTCAGCCGTTTGAGGGCGAGCGCTGCGTTCAGACCCCGACTGGCCGCTCTCGCCACATGCTGCTTGTATCGCAGTTCTCTGTCTAAAATGACGCCCAGTATCTTGGCGCTCTCCTGTGGTTTGATTGACTCCCCTTTGATCGTGTATGGGGCGTTGCTGGATCTCTGTGGGCACCTCGTGAAGTGTACGATGGCTGTTTTCTCTCCTTCGAAAGTGGCCCCGCTCCGTCGCTCCCAGTCTAAGGCTCTGTCGATGATAGCTTGGATGCCTGCACGGTTCGTGTCTGCCGTAGGCCCTGTGACCCAGGCTGTGTAGTCATCGACGAAGGCTATCGCTCCGCCTCCCGCATAGATTCTGTCCTGTACGAGGTCCGCGTTGAAGAACAGGAACAGCACTGGCGAGAGCGGCGACCCCTGGGGCAGCCCCGCCTGCGGTAGTGCCCGTTTTTCCGAGGCTTGCCCGTTTACGACAACGGTCGCTGTGCGTTCAGAGCAGAAAGCGTCAATCCACTTGACCAGGGTCTCCGGGATGCCCCGTGCACCAAGTCTCTGGAGGAGCCTGTCCTTAAAGACCCCGTTGTACGCCCCTTTGACATCGAAGCTTATCAGGCTGAGGACGTCTCTGTTACGCCAGGCCTTGTAGATGTGTTCCTGTAGTAGTATGAGCGCCTGTTCGGCCGAGCGTCGTTTCCTGGCTCCAAAATGGTTCGTTGGTAGCAGTCCCCATGTTTCTACCGCGTGCGATATCCGCTCTGCTATCACCGCTTCGAGTATCTTCCCCAGCGTGGAGAGGAGCGATATCGGTCTCCAAGACTTGGCGACCGTATAGTCCCCTTTCCCGGGTTTCTTGAGCGGCACTATTTTGGCGTTTCTCCATTGTGACGGCAGTGTGCCTCCTTCCAGTGATGCCTTAAATAGGTGCAGCACCCTGTCCTTGACCGTCGGCCAGAGCTGTCTCCATACCATTGCCGGGAGGCCATCCTCGCCCGCCGCCTTCCACGGTTTGGCTTCAAGAACTTTACGTTCCACTTCCTCCATCATAAGTTCCGGCATGTGCACGGGGCGCCGCTGGGTTCGTGGACCTTCCTCTCCAATCGTTGATGGTAGGGGTGGGAAGAAGGTCGCCAGTAGCTCTTCGGCTTGGGCTGCGTTGTCCTCCGTAACCGATCCGTCTCCCCTGGTGAGCGGTGGTACTCTGCCACTAATCGTGTTGCTGTCCGGTTGCAGGTACTTTGCGGCCTGCCAGATGTTCGTGTCGTCGGCGAGGAAGTCGTTCCAATGGGTGCTCTTTTGCTTGCGAATCGCGTCGTGGTATTCTTTGGCCGCTACCTTGGCCCGCCGCTCCAGTTCTGGTGATCGCTGCCCCGCCCTCCTTCTCGATCTAGCCTGATTCCTCCAGTGCGTGTACACCCGCCGGAGACGCGAGAGGTCTGTCGTCCACCAGCGTTTCGCGTACGGCGATGGCTTAGCCTTGGGAACTAGGGCGTCGATAGCTTCCGTCACTGCTCCCATGAGCCTATCCGTTTGCTCTTGAACACCTCCACCCCATGGGCGCCGTTCAAGTTTCTCTGCCACCCTGGCGTTGAGTTGTTTCCACGGGGCGTTCTTGAAGAGGAGTCTCGTTTCGGTCGGCCGATCACCCACTGAAATGTCAAACTTTGTCTCGATGGCCATGTGGTCCGATCCGTGATCGCACGCGTGGGTTTGGCATTTGATGAGCTGATCCGCCAGTTCTGATGATGTCAAAACCAGGTCGATAGTGCTCTCCAGGTTTCCTGCCTGCCATGTCTTCGTGCCTCGGGGGAGGAGGCTGCATAGGGAGTGTTCCTCCATCAGCTCAATGACGGCATCCCCTTCCCCCTGCCTCGCTGTCGAGACCTCATCTCCTCCCCAGAGTTGGTCGTGGCGGTTGAAGTCTCCGGCGAGGATCACATCCGTCCTGATCCCACCTCCGTCGCGGAACCTCTTGATCGCTTCCCCCAATTCCTTCATTTCTCTCTCCAGTGCCTCCTCACTGCCCCCCTGGACGTAGACTGACACCATCAGCACTTCTCGGTCCGGGAGCCGGAGTCGTGCCGCGGTGAGGTCTGCGGACGCCACCGGTATCTGCACCGCCTCTATGTCGCTCCGTATCCACAACATGCTTCGGATCGGCCACGCCGCGTCCCTTGTCATCGTCGGCGTTAGTTTCGTCCAGTTGCTGTGCCACGCCGGGACCGTCACCACCGTGTCATCCCTCATCCTCGCATATGGTTCTGAGATCGCTAGCACTCCATATCCCCTAAGTGTCTCGTCGTTTAGTAGGCTCTGTTGAACCTCTCTTCTCTTGCCTACGTTGAGTTGCAGGATCTGAAAGGTGCTATGCATCAGTATGCGGGCGGCGCACCGGACAGTTTCCGCTGAATGCTTCGTGCGGCCCCTCACAGAGCTTGCATGTCGGCACCGAGTGACAGCTGCTGTGATGGTGTCCCTGCTGGGCGCATCTGCCACACGTCTGCGTTCGCATACACGAGAAGGCCTTGTGGCCCATTTCCCAGCAGTTGTAGCACTGTATCGGACCGTTCCGTGGTGTGAACGGGTTAGTGTATCCAGATTCTCCGTTAAGGTGGAAGTAGTTTTCGTCCAGGAGGCGTTTGGCGTCGCAGGCCTTGGTCAGGTACACCACCATCGACCCATAGTCCTTCCCGGAGTCCTTCTTGCTGAGCCACGCCACTCTGGCGATGCTGACCTCATTTTCGGTGCCCAGAGCTTCTGCCGCGCCGGGAAGGACGTTGCCTGCATTGTCGATCACAGCTGTCCGGTTGGCGTTGTCCACCTTTATCGGGTATAGCTTGTCCCTCAGCACTTTCAGTCCCGGAGTCGTGGTTTTCTGTATCGCTTCCTTGACGAATCGTGCTTCCTCCTCACTTCTACAAATCACTTTGACTCGGTTTGGGTTCCGAGCCTCCTTGGTCACCGCCGCACAGCGCCATTGCTCTTTGTTTTCCATTGCTCGGAGCTCTCTCTCGATAGTCTTCCTGATTTCTGCCACCTGGGCCTTGTCTTTGTCCTCTCTCGCAACCCCGGACGTGTCGATCGTGCAGAATGGCGCCCCAGCAAGAACTGACGGGGTGTTGTTCGACGACGAGAGCGTGTGTACGTTACTGGGCTGGCTCCCTGGTGGGGTGCGAGCGATTTCCGCGTATGATGCCTTTGGGCTCGACTGCCCCGACGTGGCCGGAGCTGGGCGGGGTGAGACGGTATCGAGTCTTCTCAGAGCCTGTTTTAATTCTTCAGACCACTCGGATTTAGTCTCCAGAAGGGCGCGTTCAAATTGCGGAAGGAATTCGCGTGATTGGCGCTGCAGGTCCTCGATCGTCTTGTGCTGTTCATTGACCGTCTCTCGCAGCTCTCGGATCGTGGTTTGCTGTGCTGCAACGACGTTCTGGAGTCCCTGCATCGTACGGCTCTGTTCCTGGATTGCGTCTTGCTGCTTCTTGATCGCATCATGGAAGGCTCGGCTCATGTTATTTGTCTCATTTTGTTGCTCTCGAAGCACCATTTTCAATGATACTAGCTCCCTTTGCGTGTAGCCCATTGCCTCGAGGAGCTTTTGGAACATAGCTTGTCCGGTCTCAGAGGCGCTGTCGGCCACCTCTCCGACGCCAGGCGCGCGTGTTGCCTTGGGCGCAATGGGTCGGGTAGCATTGTTCGTGGCCTTTCTCGAAGTCGTGCTTGCATTTTCGAAGGAGTGTAGGGTCTCGCGGACCTTCATTGTCGGTTTTGGGGCGCGACTTGGTCGTTTCGGCGACGACGCGCGTGTTGGTGTTGTCGGTTCCACGTCGCGTCCCACTTCGCGTCCCACTTCGCGTCCCACCACTATCTCCGCCATCGTGTGTTGGCTCGGCAGGGCCTCCTACGGGCACCAACTCTCCAGATATTTGAATGAATGATTTGAATGATTTGAATGATTTCGATCCGCCTCTCTCGAATCGCGAATTCCCAGTCTGCCTCGTAGCATACAGAACGGCTGCATGACTTCTTATGCACCGGCCTCCAGATGCGCCAATCAGAGGAGAGTTGATGCATACGTACTTCATGGACGCCTCACCAAAAAGGCAGGATACCATTGGTCACACATCTCCCGGAAATGTGATGCATCAGTGTACCACCCAAAGTACCTAGGCCTATAAGTGTAGGACAGAATCTTCATCTACGCAAACACCATCTTTCTCTTCAATATACAATCCAAACCTACTAACCTGCATCATATGGCCCTTGGTAGTGAATGCTTCTGCCACTGCATTCACTACTAGGGGTCATCTCTTCTCATTCACCTTTCCTATGTCGGACTGTCACTTGTTTCTCCTTTGTTGGAGGAAGGTTCGGAGGCACTGGTATGAGCTCCAACTGGCACTTGATTACTGTGCTAACATCGCTACAGGTAGCAACAGCATTATCGGGTTTGCGTGTCAGGGTTTCAGCTGTCTGATGCGAGTTGTTGCCGATCGGCAACAGACGACCTGTGTCAATGTGAACACTTCGGCGCCATGGATAACTTGATATCTGCCAGATGCTGCCTGGATCGTCCCAGTTGTTTTCCAAGATGGTGCGCCACCACGCTCGAATGTGCTCTGTGTCAAGCTCACCAGTGTAGGGGACTTTAAATTGCCGGACCCGGATAGGTCGTAAAAAGGTGTCCATGCAAAATCGCCCGAGCCACAGCTCAAACAATATCTGCTATACTGCGCCCCATTGCGCTAAACTTATTTACATACAGCCACGATGGTTTGGTCGGACCCAGACAAGAGGATCGTTATACCTCCTGAGGAAGCAACCATCGACCCTAAAGAGCTAGTCTGTGACTCTTCGCTACACCAAGCAAGTCGTTCAGATGAAATCTTGAAAGGCGGACCAGTGGAAAAGCTCCCATACCAAACATCCCATGGAGTCTGCACGCAAGGATATGAATATGCTTTGCTTACTTTGACACCTCCAACTCAATTGGTACCTGGGAGTCAATCGAATGCTCTCCAAAATCTTCGAGAGCATTCCGTTTTCTCTGTCACTTCCGCTACTCTGTTGGGCAGCGAATCATCAGGGAGTCCCGAGTCTAGTTATGAGGATGGCCACTCACCAATCTCGAACCAAGGAAACAGTCAAATGCTACACCAGAAGGAGCCGGATAGAACGCGACGAAAGAGAAAGAAGCCGGAAGAGCTGGCGTGAGTATTGACCCAGGCTACAGGCTTCAGTGTATAATAACTTTGATTAGGGCATATCGGAACAAGAAGGAAAAGCCTTACAAGTGTTTAGAGTGTACACGGGGTCACACTGACAAACGAGACTGGCAACGACACATGGTGGCTGACCATCGCCTGCGCGCCGCAATGGAAGGTTTAGATGTTTCTAAGATCCATTGTAGAATTTGCGATGCTTCATTTGATAATATTCGTAGGGATAGGTTAGTTAGACACATGAAAAGAAAACACCCGCAATGTCTATAACACGGCGCATACCAAATCGTGTGCAATCCATGGGTTTCTTTGCGAATGGAGGTGTGCCTAGCACTTTCAATCACCATTACAAGACTAACCTCAGCAAAAGCGCGCCGAGCGTCTATGCAAGCCTTTAAAACAAGGCAGTGTTCGTTTTAGTGGATTTGAAGGAGCCTATGTGCGTGTTGAAAAGATAGAAAAAATTCGTCGTGGACAAGGGTAACGAGCAAAAAGCCTGCGCTGATATCGTAAACAATCTCATCAGCAACTATAATGTAGAAGTTTCTCTAGTTTAACCTTTTGTGACGTTCGTGTGTATACTACAGTACCGGGTGTACTGTAAGACTTAGTCTGAACTCAAAGCCATAGATATCATATCATCACTGTCTTCAAACTCTTGCCATCTTGAGGATCGTTGTTTAGTCTTTTTTCCTACCCTCCCTCCGGTCTCCTTCTAGACGTTCCTACTAAAAGCCGAAGAAAAATCCTCTTGCAGCGTCCTATGTTTTCGTCTAAATGCATATCCAGTACATTGATTTGTAAAAGACTCCTGAAAACACACAAGTATTTTGGGGTGACAATCTCACAGAGTGCGCTTCATTGTGACGCTTCATACGGGAGGTGCGTATCATACTGGGCCCATTACCAATCGCACAACGCCAACTTTTCTTAGTGATTATTGAAGTGGCGGTAAGGCGTCTGCTCTCAGTATGCTTCTTTCCGTGCCCAAAAGAGTCAGGCGAAAGTGAAAACACGACTAGTGCCCATTTCGTGGACCTACACTTCGCAATAGGCCGTAAAATGGGTTTCTGCTTTAGCCTTTAACACGTCTTGACACCTCGTTGTTGAGTGACATGTGGAAAACCCTAGTCATAGAATCTCAAAATAGTTCTGCCCACTTCTATAAGGTCTCTGTCTAAATAATAACGTATGATCTTCCTAGTTGTAAATAGAAACTTACCGCAGGTTTGGATAAAGCTGCAAATCATCTCTAACTTATTGGGTGAGTTCTGGCGCGCTTTGCCCACCAGGAAAATGCATGCCTCGCACTTAAACAGGAGAATAATGAGATACTATAAGGTGAATAGAAGAGGGTTAAAGTAGAAGCAATGGAAAACTCTCCAGATGTTCCTTTGAAATCGTAATTATAATAGGAGGTACTGAGATTGCAGCGGCTTGAAGCTAAGCAGCATCGACCATTTCCGCGTGCACGTTGCGGAAGTTCATCGAGTCTCGTTGTGACCCTCAAACAGGTAGAATAAATATCTCCGTATCCATAGGTAGAACAAACGTATCTTATCTAATATTCATGTCTTTGAACTTACAGAAACACTATCTCCTAAAATGTCATCCCTTAAGTGTTAAGTACTTCAGCGCGAAAAGAGACATCCGTCAGGCGCCTCATCCAATGATTATGTTGAATGGCATTATGGACTGGAGCAATATTAATCGGATTCATCTACAAAAAGGATTAGATTCCACCCATTTGCCATCTAATAGCAGCAGTGGTTGCGTGATCTTTTTATCCTAACTATTTTAGAGGTTAACGAAAGGTCATTTTCTGAATCCAAACTGGCAAAGTGTTTGCGCAAGTATCAGGTAGCATTTGAAGCTTGAAGCTTGGAACTTGGCTATTACCGTCCTTAAAGTGAACAATGGACCTCACTGCTAGGGACAAAAACACCAAGCCGTACGCAGCCTGTCAGTACTGAACACAGTCGAGAGCCGACAAGAAATGTATTAATAGACATCAGAACTATAGCTTACGGAGGTAGAGGTCTTTAATTACCTAGGTCGCACTATGATATAAGAATCTAATTTGGTGTGGCTTTCGTCCGGTAGGCTTAATATGCAATCATCATGGAGAATATTGACTCTCCTTTAGCACGCGAAGGCGATAGTTATTTATACTGACGATCTGTGTCGTATTTCTAACTGTGCATGAGATAGCTTGATTCGAGCGCCGAGGAGCTAGAGGGCCTGCTGTGCCGACGTGAAGATCAGCTTGCTGATGTGACGTTCGAAAGAGATAGACTGCAGCTCGAGCTGGAGCAGTGCAAGGACGCCTTATGCGAGAAGGTGCATCTCGTCCAAGAGCGAGATGGCACAATAGAGGCTCAGAACTCTTTGCTTGGCTTTGCCTGGGTGGAGGCGCAAGAACGTGAGCAGGAACTCATGTCTCTAAGGGCCTAGGCGAGCTTGCTGCATGCAGGAGAGGACGAAGAGCTGGCTACAAAGAAGCGCAAGATATGTCCATGATGCTCATCACGTGGGACCAAGTTAACCATTCTCCACGAATAGCGCATGCCTTTATTCGTTTCCGAAATCCTACACTTGTGATCATAACTCGTCAATAATGCCTATAACAAGCTAGATATTCTAAAGTTTCTATCGTCTTAGATCTAAATTACTTGTACGGTTATGAAATGCCGGATATGTCTTTTGTATGAGTCTTTTGTATGAGTCTTTTGTATGAAGTCCGTTGGTATCTCATTTTGGCACATGCATCACTACATGGCACTCGTTTCACTCGTGCATTAAAGGAGATGATACGATCTGTGGTATGAGGCCAGGCGCTGTAAGCGAGAGTATACATTGGGTTAATATTTGCTAACGCTGGTTGCTGAATGTAGTGGTCTTAGCCTAAGCGTTCCTTAGCTGACAGTCCCGTCCTCCCTGGGCTGGTCCTCTGATGCTTCACCTGACGATAATGCTTCCATGGTTTTAGTCGTTGTAGCTGCCTCCCCGACCCGTCCCGAAGAAAGCGAGCCGTCGATAACATTAGACGTGGCTGGACTGTAGGTGAACAGACTGGACGATCCCTACGACAGTGCTGCCATGTTTATCGTGGCACCTCGACTTTCGGGGTTGAAGCTGTCTTCAAGAATGGCAATAACCTAGCGCTGTTTCGCGATCAAGTCTTCTTGCAAGCGGAAATGGTCCGAAAGCTGCTGATTTTGCCGTTTGAGCTCGGCATTTCTATTTTCGAGCTCTCTATAACGGTATTCGAGCGACCGCGACTCCGCCTTCTGCTGCTGAAAGATATAGTTGAGAGAGTGATTTTATTCAACCAAAAATTTGGCAATGCAGCATCCACCAGAATGACCTGATCCATCCATAGTAACGAGTGAAAGCTGACCGAGGTCAAAATGCTAGAGACTGATACTGTCTTTCCAAGGAGCGCGGCAGGTCATTTAACGCGAGCCCTATGGTCCCAAGACATCTCTTCGTGTCATGAAATGGACAAAACCAAACCCTGCTTCGCTCTACCTAGGATCGTGCGGGCGCTTGTGGTAGGTTTAAGATTCCCGCCGCGACGTCTTGTCAACAAACAGTCTCGCATATCGTGCTTCCACTAAGTAGCCATCAACACCGCCGTGCGCAGATAAACACAAATAACTCCGCAGTTAAGGCGACAGCAATTACAGTCATGAATTAAGGTTGAGTTAGCGTAGCACCTAAAAGTCTCATGACTACGGCACGGTACAGTACTTTACTGTCCTATGGTGTGCAAGAAATATAGAGAAACGCGATAACGTATCAATAAAAAGTGTTAATTCTCGTCTGGAGCTTATTGACCACCGACCTAGTCTAACCAATCTCATGTCTTCAATAGGCATTATAATATTGTGTAAACATGCTCCATATCTTCTTTATAACGTTTATTTGTCGCAAGTAATCCTTCGCAGTAGAACGCTATAACCAGAAGCAATCGGTCGAGCTCTTGCGAAAAGCACAAGTTCGTCGCAATACTTTCTCGCAGATAGCCAGCCTCTTTTGTCTTGCTGATCAAATGATCGAGCAACTGATTCGTATGTCGCTGAGGACCATCTTTTGCAGCTCGCAGGGCCTTTGGTCTTAGTCCCAGCTCTACCTGGTCCGGGAGACTCTTCCTCCTTCGAAACAAGGCCGAGAACTTTTTTCCGATGTGGAACTATGTCATGCTGTATTCTCGATTGTAGTGCCTGTGAATAAAAGCCATCAACCGGAGCAGACAGGCTGATATATATATTCTGCGAGCCTTTGACGGCAATAGCACTTGTCTACTTGGTCATATTTGACTCACCTATCCGTTCCTTAAAGCACAAGCTAACGCACATTCTGTGCGAAAACCAGTGGCATCTTATTATGTATAGTATAGCAGCTAGGGATATGGTTCAGACAATCCTACAAGATGACAGGCAGAAGCGACATGGCGATTTGGTTCTATTTTTTTGCCAAGCAAGCTCCTTTCTATTGCCGTGGTTTTAATATTATATTAGCATCAGAACTCTGTGGTTTCGCTCCCTTATGTCACGTCTTCGTAGCCCGTGCAAATTCATGCATGGCATGCTTGTCGATAGGATCTGCAAAAGACTTTCTCGGAGCGACCTATCATCCGTGCAACCGTGTGACCCGTGTTCGGCTTGCCCGTACCAGAGAAGACGATTCTGCCAAAAAGCCTCTGCGCTGCTACCTAATACCCTTTTTGAGTACCTATTGCATTTTTCCCTCCCTGTAGACTATGATTTCTTCCCTCTCGTTCACTTGAATCTGGTCATTACACTCTCCAGCTCTTGGGAAGCCTGTCATTGTCTCAGTCTCGCCAGAATGGCTTCCTTCGACTTTTTCCTCGATAATAACTATAGCTCCGAGTCGCCTTCTTCTTTCGGCGAGAGTGACTCTTGTTATGAAGAGTCTACCGCTTCCACCACGGATACCAGCGATCTTGAGGACGGCGACGGAAATACTGCCAATGCCAACACCGGCAGTCATACAGGCCAGCTGTTCGGTGGAAACATTCACCCGCTAGAATACTACAAGCGCGCGCTGGCGTCATTTGATGAAGCGACTATACCAAGCCGCCGTACAGAAGCATTCGAAAAACAGCTGGAGTCTATGCAGGACCAGTAGACGCTGTATGGTTCTCCGAACACCTCTTCCATATCCATGCTGACAATGTGCCTTGCAGTTTCTGCGCCTAAGTCCTCGAGAAGAAGTCGCAGGAGTGTTTTAAACATGTAAATGCTGCAATGCTCTATCATTTTTTTGACTGGCTATTAAACCAGAAGACCGGCAAAGATGGCCGAAAGAAGAAAGGCATAAAAAAGGAGAGCTCTCTGCAAACTAAGTGGAAGCATTTCTAAGGGGTATATAGAAGAAGTATGGGAAGAAGGCTTGACCCGGAAATGATCGACAAGATGCAAGGCGTGAGTCGCCTCTTCCTTCTCACTCAAGTACGAATATGCTGATGCTATGCAGTGTCTGATGAGGTTGTCGGCTGAGCACGGTCTGAGCCGCCAGAGAAGAAGGAATCGCTGCATGACGATTCAAAACCTCCAAGATCAGATCTTGACAACCTTAAGCACGACCAAAAAGTCATTTCATCTCGGCGAAATTCGCATTCTGGCCGTCCTCTTTCTCATCATGATGGCCCCGACGGGTGCTCGTCCGACGTCCATCCTGAAGCTGCGCTTCGGAGACATCCAAGTACTGCGTGCAAGAGACCCGGACGGTGGTCCGCACAGAAATATCATCAAGTTCACAACGGAGTTTACCAAGGGCTACCTTGGGGCCAAGGACGCGTGCGTGCACTGTTTGAGACAGCCCGTTGACCCGGGATACTGACTCAATTGAATAGGACCACCACGTACATTCCAGAGACTTTTTTCGACTCGTCCCTGTCTCTTAGCATGCACGTATATCTACTAGGCATCCTCTTTCGTCACCGGGCGTTTCGTGTGCGGAACCTCAATTCACCTCGACAACTGAACAAGCTGGAAATCTACTCTGGCGAGCTAGAGTTGCCCATACCTTTACAGCCTGAGCTGCACGATGTGTGCATATTTCGACGACCTTTTAAAACCTTGACCGGATATGAGCTGTCTCCCAAGAAGCCCATCACTTACGCCATGATAGCGGCCTGGACCAAACAGATCGGAGAGATCATGGGCCTCGAAATAGGCACGATCCCGTACAATCTCCGGTATAACGCGGGGAACGAATTTAATCAGAGCAGTTAGTACCGCCCGAATATGTCGCCGGGCCTTTGGTTTCACTAACAATGCAATGTAGATGAGGTCAGCGATGCGCTGCGAAACTTGATGCTCGGTCATGCCAACTCGGACCCCTTCCAGAGACACTACCTGGGACGTGAGATCTCTGCAGATCCAATGGCCATCATCCGTGGTCTCAGGCCACAGCAGGCTTTGATGAAGCAGTCCTACAGCATTGGTCATTCGATCAGCCAGCGGCGGCCGTTGGGACTAACCAGGGCGCAATCCTTATCCGTCTGCACCAATCTCGAGGTGGCACAGCTGAAGAAAAATCTCGAGAACCTGCCGCAGGGGTCAATAGAGCACATAAATGTGAGGCGCCGGCTGCGGAACTTGACACAATCACTCCAGAGGGGCCTGAAACAGAAGATCAGGGCCGGGTGGACGAACGACCAGGCTATAGAGGACATTGAACGCCAGCTGCGAGGCGATCCATTCGCCGACACTCCAGCGGGTGACGACATCCGTCGTCAGCTCCCAGCACAGCAGCGTCTCATCGCGGCGATCACGGCTCCGGCATCCACCACGATCGAAGGCGAGTGCCAGCGCAGGGACCGCGCTATTGAGGCTGTCATTGCATACTGCGCCTTGCAGGAGGGTCCGACTGTTCGTTCCGGCACTTTGACCATCCGCAAGATTCCGCACTCCAAGGCCACTCGTGATCAACCCGAGGATAGTCCCGCGGTCCAGGCCGCCAAGTCCGTCATTGCCACGGAGGAAAATAAGCGGCCCAGGAAGTGTTTTCTTTGCGTCGGCGCCGCACTCTCCTTAGAGCCAGACGATCCTTCCATAGAGGAACTAATCCGCGAGTTTCACAGTCCTACTGACCTATCCAAACATTTTCAAAGGAGGCATCTAAAACTCCTGCTCACGGAGAAACTTGAGTGCCTGATTTGTCAACAGTCACTGTCTGACAAAACCCATTTGCAAAATCACGCTCTCAAGGTCCACGGAACACTATCCAAACCTTGACCTTCTGTTTTCAGCATGATCCGGGGCCTGAGGTCGCAGCATCTCATTCATTGCGATCTCTACAGGGTAACTCCTGTCTGAGGATAGAGGAGGTTCAGGTGGGTATTATGCAGGAGACGGGTTGTTTTAAGGTTAAATAATATTTTATTTACGCATATACAGTAGTAGAGTACTGCAGATTGTGTGTTCCGATGGTTATCGTCTTCATACCATTTTCTTCAGTTCCTCGTTCTTGTCGCTTAGTTGTCATTCGCTGAAGCCGCATTGGGAGCTGTCACCTGTACCGACACTGGGAAACTTTTTGGCTGTCATTGACGGTCAGCAGTTGTCGATACGGATGACAGGTCATAGCTATACAATGTCTTCAGGTGAGGCAGGCCACGAGTTGTCAGTGGTTTTGAACTCATACAACCGGCCTCTGTGGCGGAGCAAAATGTAAACATCAGCTTGGTACTTTCGATGCACCTGAAGTCCGTTTCTCATGAAAGTGCGCCACCTCTTTCTGAAGTTTTCGGCACTCCTATCCCTCTTTGGCGGATGAGCATTCGACGTGTCCATTCTGAATTGCGGAGATGAATGCCGAAAATTCGCACATTTCACGGACGTAAAGCCAAGTCTTTAAGTTCAAGGCGGGCTCTTAGGACATCAATTGACAAGAAGTCACCTACTTTTCAGTGATGAAATGAGTTAACCTCATACCGACAACTGGTCAAGGCCAAATCTTGCGGATGAAGCAGATTTATTGAGATTGTACAGTATAGAATACGGAAAATTTAATTGAGCCTTTTTGTCTAACAAGAGTCTGGCTAACCCAGTATCGAATTAGGCGGGGCAGCTACTCGTCTAAGCATATTCGTTTCCGCCTAGGCGGCTTTTGACGCTGCTCGGGCGGAGACAAGTCTGTGAACTCTCGCGTAGGCAGCTTGCCCACTTGCCTTTCGCCTGTGCGACATCCTGCCCGGCCTAAGCAGCTTCACGCCTAAGCAGCTTCACGCCTAAGCAGCTTCACGCCTAAGCAGCTTCACGCCTATTTCTCGTCCAAGCAGCTTCTCGCCTAAGCGGCTTGAAATGCCTAGGCGCACAGCATCCCTCGCCTACGCACAGCAACCTCGCCTACGCACAGCACTATCGCCTACGCACAGCAACCTCGCCTGCGCACAGCACTATCGCCTGCGCACAACTCGCCCCACGCCTCGCCTGCGCAAATAATAACCACTATCGGCCGCGCACAGCACACTCGCCCAGCACACTCGCAAATTTCAGAGCAGATATTGGGTTTTGGAGACCCATTATACGTCATTGCGAGCCTATCCATCGTTCAGGAATACAAATCGAGAACCTCAAGGGTATCTTGTGAAGGACGAGAGTATTTTCTCAAGATAGCACGGTTTCCACACGAGAGAAGGTGGGTGACTCAGGAGATCCAAGCCTACCATCAGCTAGCACCCTACTCTCTGGCTCCGGGATTTATCGGCTATGTTTTCGAGACGTGTCGAGATCGCGTTATCGGCTTCTTAATTGAGAAAGCCGAGGGGCGTTTCCCTGAGCTTAGTGATCTTGAGGAAGCAGAACAAGCTCTCGACTAACTCCATCTCTACCTTATTCATGGCGATCTTGTCAAATATAACACCATCATAACGCGTCAAGGACCCAGGTTCATTGATTTCGAGGCATCAGTTCTTGTTGGTACGAAGGACTGGAGCAGCAGTGCAAGAGATGAAGAGAAACAGGGTCTTAGAGCTAAACTAGCTGATGAATCTGGAGCTGGGCGTCCTTGGTAGTAACATAGACTTAATCGGGCCCTAATGAATGCCTCATGAATCGTATCCTTCTTCGGCTAATGCTTCGGGCAGCTAGCACACGCATGCGTAGAGGCCTTTTCTTCCTGTCTGTCCACCGAACCGCATTGTCCCCCTTCCTTTGTATGTTTGGCACATTTAACAAATTCACCGTTCCTATCATGCCCACAGGTGTAATGCATATACCACTGAGTACAGGTGCTGGGGAGGCATATTGCTTAAGAATTGTAATACACTGTAGAAGCGTGAGCTGTTGGGAGAATAAGTGACACTGAACTGAACCTCACCTGCACGCGTTCGACGGCCGAGAGAGTCGATGGTCTGGATGAAAATGAAGAGCAAGACGAAGAGCTTGCACCTGACAAGCGAGTGAAGCATTCGACGGGAGCTCTCCCAGCACAGAATCATTTAACATTTAACAGCAGCCTACAGCGTCTCGCTGTCCATAATCAGGCAGCGCACAGAGACTCTGGAACTAATTTTCTCTTTCTCTTCATTCTCTTGCGGCCCTGCGGAGTTAACTCTGATGGCAGGAGAGAAACACTTTTCCTACCTGCCGTTAGTTTGAGCATCCAAGAACTTAGGAGGAATACTCACAACTTCAGTTAAGGGCGGGGGCCAAAATTTGTCTGTCGCCTTATTGACAAGTTGCCATGTTGCCTTGTCAAGAAGCTGCCTCATGAACTCAAGTAACAAAACGGCCAGAACCCCAGAATTCGACGCGAGATATTCTCCCCTTGAGAGTACAGTATCGCGCCAACGACACATCGAGAAAGTAAGAATGAATGCATTTGGTCGATGGTCCTTCGTTGCCAGAAAGTTGACGTAAGGCAGAGCTAGCGCAGCTGCCAGGGCCACAAATCGCGCCTCGACCAGTACGTTTGTACGTTTACTGCCTGTCGAAGGAAGGAAATTTTTTTGGCCGGCAGAAAATTTTGAACGGCAAAGATCTGCAAGACCAAGAGAACCAGTCCGGGTCATGGTAACTAGACGTTACAATTTCAGCTACCTGAACATTGAAGGGAGCACATCACTCATGGACTTGACTGCGGTACTTTGAGCAGTACGACCAGGTACATCGAAGAGACTTGCAGTGGATCTACCTGAGACGATAGCCAATACAATGTTGGCAGATCTGCCGCCAAGCTGGCAGGGAACGACCGCCCGAATAGGCAGCCAATCTGCCGTCTCAAATATTAAGTGAGTAATATTTAAGACATAATTTAGGACTATCACTAGGGGCTAGTCCGCATTATAACTTACTAGCATAAAACTCGAAATATTACCTATTAAAATTAAGGTAATCTTTGTTTTCTTCTATTGACTCACTTCTATATCCTAGTGTACTATATTTTGTACATAATTCTAGTATATTACTATCTTATCATTAAATATCTTAAGTAGTTAAATCTCTTGCCCTTCTTATTTGAGGTTAACGCGAATCGCGTCCTAAGCTTAATATTATTAAGAGGTCTCTAGATTTAATTGAGTCAGATTTTTCGAGTTAAGCTAAGTTTAAATCCGTATTAATATCTTATTAATTATATTCTCCTTAAAAAGATTGGGCTAGACATAAAAGGGTTTCTTAATGTAGAGAACAAAGATATTAATTCGGCCCTCGTATAAAATGACTTAATCGTTAATATCTAGGCTAATTACTTAATAAAAATAGTCCTCTTAAATTATAGCCTATTAGCGACTTAGCTAGGGAGTAAGATTTAATAAAAATATATTTAGACGATTTAGTTTATTTAGCGCTATTACGCTCTCTTTAGCCTTAATTAACTTAACCTAACCTTCGAAAAACTCGAGATAACGTTTATTAAGGATAAGGGAGAGTTAGACAATCTTAACACGTAACTCACTTCTCCCTATTAAGCCTAAGAGATAGTTAAGCTAAGAGTTAATATTTACTATTAGCTAGGGAGGCTATTAAAGGATAAAAACGCGGAGTTTTAAGATGGCTTTTAGCACGAGACAGTCCTTGTAATTTTTGACCGCCTTATATACCTAACCTATATTAATAAGACTAGATTAAGAAAGAGTGCTCTTTATCTCTTATCAGCGTTTACGCGGTACTAGGACTCTGTAAATATTGTTGTCACGCCTTAAATTAGTCTACATAATAATCTCTTAAAATAGGCGTGGGATCGAAATATCCTGGTCATAAGATTTAAGGATCTCATAGCTAAGATTAGTTAATATCATACCTATAGCCTTTATAATCTAGTGGTAGCCTTAATCGAATTAATCCTAAACTTATCTTTTACGGAGTACATTCTCTAGGTTTAAAACGCCTAGTGATCAGTTCGAATTTATTTAGATAAGGTTCACATTATCGTGCTTAAATAGAACTTTTAATAGGTCATAAAATATATGAATAGTCTTCTTTAGTATAGAGTCTCACTCGTTTTTATCTTGGCTACTCTCTCTATTTCCCTATTATACCTCATAAAGAAAGAGTTTTTACTTTCTTAGGGTATTAATTAAATCATTTAAGCCTAGACTATTCACGAGGAGATTAAGTATAAGATCGTAAATATTAACTATTATATTACCCCTAATAATATTAATTATATACTTAAATAATTCTGGTGTAAGGGTTTATATTCACGAGAGAAGGCCATTATTTTCGTTCTAACATATAAACTAGGGATAACACTCTCAAAAAAATTGAGCCTACTCTTTTATAACGCTAAAGACCCTAAGAAAGATTTGATTCTGCGCTTATTTCTTTTAGATAATAGCGTGTTAGCACTTCTTATCACTAGTGCGTTAGCGCTTAGAGTTAACTTTAGCGTGGTGAAGTTTACCCTATATATCCCGCCACATTTAGGGGGTCTTATTAATTTTATTTAAGGCTTAAGTTAAATTTATTAAGATAGGATCTTAATTATTCTTCAGAAAAAACTGAGCGAGATGCTGAAAACGAAGGTGCGTAAGTTATACGCGTAGCTAGATCTCTCGCAAATTTCGATCGTTAACCAGTTTAAATTGGCTGACCGCTTAGTCCTTTAAAAATTGCTAAATAAGGATTAATGTGTTTAATAGGTCATTAGTTACTTTTTAGATAATATAAACATTAGGAACTATATTATATATAACTTAAGGGCCTTAAAAAAAGTGAGACTTTACTATCTCTATTAACATAAGTAAGATATTCTTAATTAGTAGATAGACAAAGAAGGTTAGGCTATATAGGAAATAAATATTAAGCTCACCTAGTTTAAGGATTTAATTAATATATTTAGGTGATTAGAGTGTCTTTTCTATCTCCTACTTAGAAATATTAATGAGTACTTTACTTACTCTCTAGATATATACGTAGGCTAGTGAGACTCCATGGCCCTTATAATCTTAGGGTCTCATAAAGTTATAACGCTATCTCTATAGGATCGAATGTAAGGTCTCACTTCCTAACTCTTATAGGGCTAAGGGCTAGTGCGTAGGAGCTATTATTTCACTTACCTTTTACTCTTATAAGTCTATAAACGCCTTAAAGATTTTAAGGGTTTAGCTAAGAATATCTATTTATACCCTAGAATTATTAAGGCCTTTATCATTATTTATGAGTATATTCTTTAGTAGGGAGTGTATCCCTTCGCTCTTAAAGAGTTAAGCCTTAGAAATATTAATATATAAGGTTTAAGAGAATTAACGCTATAGTTCTAGGATCTAAGTTAATATCTAATGACTTTATTCGGAACCAAAAGTATTAAGGTATATTAATATTTTAACGCGCTTAGAGCCATAAATATTATGTAATACCAAGAAAAAAACGAGGAGATAAGCACTAAAAGATATAGACTTTTAACCTAAGTATTAATCTATTACTTAATAAAATATACTCTACTTTATTAGCACTAAAATATAATTCCTTTTAAATTAAGCTAGTGTCACTAAGAAAAAAGAGGGCCTTATATACGGAGAATCTAGATAAAAATACTTGGACCCTATATATATAAAGATAGACTATTTTAGATTTAATTAAGCTAAAGACTTAGAATTCTATAGACCTAAAGATTTAATGTGTTATCACTACACTAATAGTCTCTTTTTATGATAGTGTTACGTTTCGCTCTACACAGGGTGTCACAA
>NW_015622852.1:0-17261 GCF_000835515.1 Exophiala oligosperma
CCGTGATCACGTGACTAACATAATCCCTGGTAAAGTTAGATTAGGACCATGAGCAAGCCAGGAGCGAATTGATCCTCAGAGGTTACTCCTTGGCATAACTGACTCCTGACGATTTGGTACTGGTAACGACACCGGCCTCCGCTGGCCCCGAGCCCAGGAATTTGCTCCTGGTACAAATTTGAGCTTTGGATTGATCCTCTCCTTGTGGCCAATCAAGACTAGGATTACTCTCCTCGGCCCCCTCCACTCCTTAAGAACGCCTGATACCGAGACGACATCTGGAGGAGAGATTACGTCCAAGGACGAATGCTGCAGGACCAATCATGTCCTTGCCATACAGTTCTCCTCGTGATGTTCTCCTTGACCTAAGTCGGGCCTAGGTCAAAAAGATTGATTTTATCTGGCTTGCCTCTTGGAACTTCCCTCGTCCACCATGGCAAGCACGCTAGCGGAATCTAGTACTTGCTCATCGATATCTAGCTCTCTCTGAGGCACTAAGACAATCATATTTGTTCCATCCGTAGTCACTGCCTCGAAACAGTTGTCCGGCGTCAAAAGATGCATGTTTGTGTCGAAAATCCGCAGTCCTTTTCGTATATTCTTCTTCGCCACCCGCATCACTTCTGATGGATCAGAAGGATCTACCCATATAGATTGCACATTTCTCCAAATATTGTTCTCTCTGATCTTGAAAAGAATGCATACCTGTTCTGGGGATTCCTTGAGTACCATTTGCTGTTGCTCTCGAAGGTCTTGATCTTCTTTTTTCTCCCGCTCTTGCTCTTGCTCCTGCTCACGTTGCTCCTGTCGGGCTTGCTCCTGTCGGGCTAGTTCCTGTTCGCGTTGTTCCTGTTCGCGTTGTTCCTGTTCGCCTTGTTCCTGTTCGCGTTGTTGCTGTTCGCGTTGTTGTTGTTCCCGTTGCTCTTGTTCCTCCTGCCGAGAATGCTGCTCAGCGGCATCAATGCTATGGTGAGAAGTCACTAATTGAATCCATACCTGGGCCAACAATGCGTCCAAGAGATCCGAAGGCACCATGAAGGCGAAATAAAAGGATCTGAGGACGAAAAATGACGTGATGCCTTCACCGCTCTCATCTTGCTGGTTGTGCAGGAGGTGGAGGAATAGAAAATTCTGATCGTTCTGAAAATTTTCCAAGTTGGGTAACCCGCACCTTCGTTGCAGCTTTTCACCAGGACCTGAAGTGACGAGTAATGGCCTGGACAACTCCGGAGCAATGGGATATCCCAGTAATTCTTCCGTATCCAAAAGCCGGCGAATTTCAGGTGACTCGAACCCGACACGGATGGCCAATTCCGCGAACTGGCGTAGTGTGACTCGATTAGCCTTCACACGAGGTCTGACGGTCACATCGTCACTGATCGGCTCCCGTGGGATGTCGACAAAGTGTCTCATGGCAAAGGCGATGATCTGACGGAAACCGAGGTCTATCTGTGCGTCGCGCGGGCCCCGAATTGTTTCAAACCGTGACTCACCCACTTGGATCACCACTCGGTCATCGTGTTGATTGGTGGCGCTAAATCGGCCTTCAAAGGCCGATAAGATCGTGTCGCGGCGCGATAACGTCATCAGGTGCTTGACGCTCCCGACGCATGCCTCCCAGTAGGTGACATCCCGGAAAAATGTATGCAGGGATGGGATCAGGTACTTAAATCCGCATAACCGCTGAAAGATGTGCCGTCGCTGTTCCTCACTGAAGGCTCTCAGAATTCGACCGGCACGGACTTGGGCTTCAATCTCCTCCGCGTCAAGTGTGGAAACACCTGGAGCTCGGAGCTCTAACGCCTTCACGTCTCGATAATCAAACCTTTGCATGGCACTGGGGTCACCATCAACCAAATCGTGCCAAAATCGTCGGACATGTTCAAGATAGTTCAGTATCTCCTGCGACAAGTTGGTCCATGTCAAGTCAATTGTTTGGTAGCACTACCTACGTCGTCAGACTTCAGTCCCAGCACCTTGTGAAGCGTTGTGAGTAACATCCCGGCCCATAGGCCGGATACATCGAGCAGAGCGTCGAATGCTGCTGTGATTTCAGGGTGCTTTAACAGTGCTTTCAAATTACGACTCCGGCAACCTCGGAGGCGAGCCCACCATCGCGATTCAAAGCTGAAGTTGCGCTGAAAGTGGTACTGACGGATCTTGTAGAAGATCATTCCGTCCGTGGGGATGCTTTCGTTCGCGTATTCCTCGACGAGGCAGCGCTTGACATCCGTCGACAAACCTGGCCGGCACATCAGTCCGCAGCGTTCACCGTGAAGCTCGGTAACTCACCCCCAAGGTAGATGTCAGCGATCTACCATTTGTCCCGAGGAGACAAGAATTCGCGACCGGCTTGGATACGGTGCTTTCCATGGAGGCAGATGACTTCTGCACCAGTAGGAAATCGAAGCTCCGGGTAGTCATCACTTCGGGGGGCGAGCAGCTCGGTTGTTGTCACACCTGAAAGAGCAAGGGCCGCCTCGAAACACCTTTCATCAATTTCGACCAAAATACGAGTGTTGATGAATTGTGGTCGACATCCTTCGCGTCGATAGATACCCTTCAGACGGTCAATATTTTCTCTATCAAGTTGCTCGTGAGCCTCGAATTGAAACTTTAGAATATCAAGAGAAATACGTGCGGTCCCTCGATGTTGCCGGCGCCTTTCCGTTTCGAACTTTGCATCCTCCAGTCGTGCTCGGCTGGTTCGCATGACGAGGGCACTTTTAGAAGTACGAAATTTCCAAGGCCGAACTGTGCGCAAATGACAAGAATAATCGACCAATAACGCCGCGTGAGTGTCCGACTCAGTGTTCTTATATAGCACGATGAAGTGGCTACAGTACTGTATATCCGACATATCTGCAAAGTAAGCAACCGTCTGGATTTGAGATCAGGTATTGTAGCCTTTCCGACTGTATATATGCATGGTGAAAACGTCAAAATACCGCCGTTTTCGGGCTTGCTCTCTAAGCTACTGAGGTCATTGTGATTTACAGTATTGATAATGTCTTTATGATGACTTTTTTCTTTTTTTACATCATTGTCTGTCCCAGCCGCCTCATAAGTGGCAGCTATGCCGCAGTATGACTTTCAGAAGGGGTGACCCCTCTACTGTAATAATCTGAATATGGTTGGGATTTTAAAGAGCATTACAATATTCAACCCCGGCTCCAATGCTTTGATCTCGTTACGAAGTGGATGAGTGGAAATCACCGTTTTCGCGGTATAAAAATAGACGATGATTTATGATGGGTCGACAGAGAACAGGGTGAAGCGATACGGCTGTAAGTAAGCCTACTCAAGGCAGAGGACCGACGCGCACAAGATATTCCAGACATGAGGAAAGGGGCCGCAAGTTCGTTGAACAGACTCGTAAGCCGTACGCTCTTGATATGATTTCCTTCACCTAAGTCCTGCTGCTCGAACCCCATGTTGAAGATTTCCGCCCATATCTCGGGGATAAGACAACCTTGGAAATCCATTCTTGGCTAAGAGACTCCGCGAACTAGTCTCTTAGGATGAAGGCAGAGCGAAGGAAGCAGAATGGGAAACGAGTCATTGAAAGGAAATAAGGCAGCCCCAATGGACTACATGCTCCTAAGGACCATGGTTTTCCATTCATACTCAGGGGAAAGGCTACATACGCTCTTTATCAATGGTAGAGGCTTATGCATGCCAAGTACGCCTTAATCTTTATTGGAGGAATGGCAAGTATTGCTTACGTGATGTGAGCACGGATGAAAAGTAGTGTAGAGAAACCTTATTTGGACTGCGAGAACCGGCTGGCATGAAACCACAAGATAAGAGCCAAGCGACCTACTCAGATAAATATGGTCTCCATTAAGTTCATTTACCCAATTGGTGTCTTTCTCATGATTGACCTGAGGTTAAAGATCTTGTAATGCGGCCTAGTAACCTCCTTCCGTACCTATTTGAAGGGCTGGAAATCCGTCTCGACCAAGGTCACCTTGTCTTGCAGATGCCGTCGTGCCAATCTCCGCAAAACGTCACGGGTTTCCGCAAATGCCGACACTGAATTGGATCAGTCTGTGTTCTTTTCAGGGAACTATGAGACTCACTGAGAATGAGGGTCGAGCCCTGCGACGTCTGCCGCAATTCGGACACTTGCCGCTTGTCCTGTGTGAGCGGATTAAGTCCACTGCGCTCACTCTGGAGTGGCACGTTTGTCCATGGCTGCATGAACTCATCTGTCGAGTACTCGGACAGGACACTTCGTCGCGCCAGATTTGGTACGTCTGAATTCGGTCAACTTGAATCTAGAAGAGGGATGAGGACCGCTTACATTGCGTTCTATACTCGGGGGGGATCGGGGTTGAGGGAAGACTACCAGGAAAGCCTTCCATTTGGCCGTCTCTCGGGATTCAGCATTGAAAGCTAACTCCTTCTCCACCAGTTCGTCAAAGTTGGCCTTTCCGGGATAGACGGTGCTTCGTCTCCCAAACGAGATCTTCGAAATATCGTCGAGGTTGACGTAGATAGATACCTGGAGGATCTATCATTTGATCAGTGATGGTCGAAGAAGGAATTGACGAATCACGTACACCACCGCTCTCCAGCTTGTCTTCATCCAGCACATCGTTCACAAAAGGCTGCGCGGCAATGCCGACATCTGAGATGGTCAGCAGGAGTCGGGTCTGAAGTCGGAATACCCACCAATGTCACTGATCTGCCATATCAAATGGATTCTACGAGTGATCACACGACGATTGTGGTAGCCATGAATCAGTTTCTTCAGGTATGGCACTTGAGAGGCGATTCCGACTCCATCAGCGATCAACACAACCGTCTCGTACTCACCAACCGCGACAGTGTTCCCATGTGGTCCGCTAAACATGGCCCATTTGCACACGAAAGGCCCATCTGGGCGAGCAATGTGATGAAGGTCTCTCGTCAGGCCTCGTCGTGGCTGGATAAAAATCTCCAGATATTCTTGCGCCTCGGTGGACCAAGAGGCGACCATAAACGGATGGCTCTGCCAAAAGGCTCCGAGGCCTACGGAGGGCATCCATAGATTGATGTACTGGCCAGGCTCGATTTTCAAAGGTTTGCAGAGATGCACCTTCACTTTCAGCATCCCACACGAGTTCGTGACGGTGACCCGTGAGCGTTTAAGGAACGACCATCCATTGCGGACAAGAACCAACACGGCTTCACAAGCGAATGCCACTGCCATTAATGCAAGAAAGATGAGAAGATACAATCGATCCGGACACCGTACTGACGACAAATGTTGCCAGATTGAAGCAGCACAAAGAAGTGACAAAATCTGGTGAAGTCGAATAAAGATCTCATAAGACGCTTTCTGGACCAAGCGTCGTGGAGTGATGATGAGTATACAGAATGCCAAAGCCGCCTAGGTAGATTAGCAGCGAGAAAAGCGGCAGGGAAGGAGAATCTCACAATGACCACGAACGGTTTCTCAAGTTCTCTCCGAAATAAGGCCCGCTCGGTCACGGCGGCCACGATGACGTGAAAAGCGGCCAGCCCAAAAGCCACGAAGCTGACCGTACGATGGGCAGCTCGAATGGCGCCCACAGAGAGACCCAACAAGTCGGCCAGAAAGTTGAGGTGGAGACCACTCAACAACGGGCCTAAATTGATGACCGACAACGTCCCTGCGCGGCGTCCGGTATGCGACAGATCGGCGACACCAACACCCAAACACACCACGTTGACTGCCAGATATATTACGCGCAGCAAGACTGCGGTCACAGTCCAGGGACCCATAAAGGCGTGACGGTTGAGAACATAGGTATAACTCAAGTATTGGTGTGTCCGGGAAGCGGTAGCAATGAGCCTGGGAGCAAACGAGGAAACCCCCGTTTGCAGTAGAAATATTAAAGCAATGCCCGCAATGACAACCGCATAAATCTGGGTAATCTCCATGGTGAGCAAGGGATGAATCGTCGGAAGGGAATATTGCCCTGGGAAAGAGGCTTAACAGGCCATGGTTGGGAAGGACAAAGATTGAAGATTAAATAGCTCAGGAGAAGATGATTACCCAGCACTGTGCTATGTTTAGATCTTAGCAGGTAGTGCAAACAGCCGAATTCAGCCGTTGAAATGGAATGCGCCTTAGGAGCAACAAAGTTTCACTATTCTATCTCGTTTAACGTATGTCCGGAACTGTGGTCTGTGATAGGCTCTGACAGCCAGAATCTCCGTGAACCCAAACGCAGGTCGGGAATTCACATAGAATGGAATTACATGTGAGGCTTGCCTGGGATGGTTTCCCCGAGATTGAGGCAGCGTCATATCGCCAACCGATTTGAAAGCTTCGCATCATGCATAGCAAAGAATACTTAGATTTAATGCTACCGGACCTCAATCGAAGTATCTGTAGGCTCTCCGAACGGAGAACGAAGCCAGCTCTTCCAACAACACCAAGTCCTCCTTGCGCCATGAACGCTGCAACAAATTGTGCTTGGAGGATTAGCAGCTGTCAGAAATATTCTTGTTCAGAAGTCCTCACCTGTTGTAGTTCCGTCACGGACTCTGCAGAAGTAGTCATCGACAAAAATCCCACGGATGGAGAGTTCCCGGGCCAGCGATTGGGATTCTCGATCCCGATAGCTCCATCGTCTTTTACATATTTCTGCATAAGCTCCATTGCGATAAAGCCGACCGCCCTCACATCGGCCGTGTTTGGTTCCTCAGCGGCGCAACAGTACTCTTGGTTGGCTGCAATCAATCAGTCCTTCCCTATACGGCCATTGTTGGAGGCTCACCCGGGACGATGTCTCCGCTCGGCTTCAGTAGTACGTTTGAGCATGCCAACGTGCCGTGCTGGAGCCCGATTGAGCTCAAATAACACAGACCTTCCAGAATCTAATCTAGTCAGAAAACAGGTCTCCATCAGCACCTAGGACGTCAACAAACCTGTGCCAGAATGGCGACCAGCTGTCGCTCAGTTGGATAAGCCGGGCAAGCCACCACTTGCTCCAGCGAGACGAAAACGTGTTCGAAGACGGCAAAGTACGTCTGTTCCCACTCGAAAACCTCCATCACCCTGATAAATTTCTCGTGGCGAACTGTGTCCAACATGTCGAGGATTCCTTCCCCTTCACGTCTTTTGTAATTTTTGATGGCAAACTTGCCTGAATTCGGAGATAAACCGACGGCGACGGTGACAAAGTCCTCGAATTTGAGCTCATATCCCTGCTTGTACATCTTCCACGGTGATTCGTGCCGGACCGTCAGCAGAATCGTTCTCGCGCCGGGAGGAGTCTGGCGGTGAGCAGATGCGCTAGGTTTCAGCATTCCTGGCTCGGTGGCCTTTTCAATTTGTTTTCCAATTCCCTTTTTGATATCTCTTCCCGTGTCAGTGGCAGGGGACAATTTTTCCATGATGTGCTGATCCTTTCCGCTGTCCTGGCGATCTGCTCGAGGTGGTTTGGAGCGGTCGATGACTTGGAGCCGGGTTCATTCCCGATAGCTCCAAAATCGATACGTGATTCTCTATTCTGGGTTGAACGAGCGAGGTGCCGATGGGATCCAGGCTGCATGGGTATGGGCATGGTTATGAGGGAGGTGTAAGTCAGACTTAGTCCTGGTAAGAAATTGTTCGGGGTAGGTTGGATATTTAAATAGTCACAGTGGTGGAAATGCTTTAACCTCTGACTCCTGGCAGAATTGTTTACCTACATTAAGTCGTGTTGGTCTTGCAAATTTCCAAGGTTCTGAAGTTATATGCCTCGAGTTTCAAGACCAAAAACATCATATTGCGGCCACTTCCATGCCGTTTCGCTAAGATCATCTCACTGACCTATCCCCATTATTACAGAACCGTATTCAAGCTTACATCCTAGTGATAACCGACACTGATATCCTTTCCCGCAAAATCGACGAAAATGACTAGTTTTCCTCAAGCGGACCCATACATACATATTGGTCATTCGCTACCTGACAGAATGGAAATCCACAATGCGCAATAGAAGTCCAGGTGAACGGGGTATTCGGAGTGATGGTCGAAGTCAGCCACGTATTTGGATCGGAAGATTGTTGAGTACATTGAAGCTGGAAACATTTAGTAGATGGCTCCCCTTGAACGCCTATGACTCACTATGTCAAAACAATTGTCTGAGCAGGCTAGGGTGTCTGCCTGGCTCATTTCGCAAGTGGAGCCTTCAAGGACGGTAAGGGCATCGCCAGGACATTGACGGCGAAAAAGATTTGGCGTGTCGAAAGGCGTAGACATGACCAGCTGCACAGAGGCTGTAAGAAACACTAAGAGTCGTTTGAATTCGTGCATGTTACAGACTTTCTCAGTACAACGATAGTTCTTGGATATGTGGTGATACAGTCCTGTGGAAACGGTAACCAGGGCGACTTCAAGAGAAATTTGGCGGTAATTATATGTGAAGTCCTTCGTAGACACAGAGTGTCGATCCTCAGGGCTCCAAGGTCTAGATGTGACCACTTTCTGAACACTCGATGCTCTGAGTTCTAATATTAGAAACACAATACTTGAAGATTGACCTAAATTTGAGATCAAAATCGGCAATGGGGAAGAATCCGGTATGAGTATGTAGAGAGGCACTCGGCGCAGTAAAGTTTACGGTAGTAGTGCTGACGTGCGATTCTGAACTTAAATTGGTTTCTCGTGGGGTAGTTATAAGTCTTGTATCATTCTCTCAGCCTGCTCGATGGAGGAAACACGTCCGGACACAGCATATTTAAGGTATTAGATTTTATTTCACAATTTGGCCTTCAATCCCTTTCACTCACACCCAGTTGCCTCACCCACCTATACAGTAACAATACATCAGGGCCTGTGCGCGTCAATGGAAATTTTTATAGATGATCTGTAGATTGTGGTTGATCGCCAAGCCAAGCTTTTAGCGTCAGGGGCTACAGCCTCGCACCCATCTCAGAACTATGGCGCACCTAACACTTCCGTTGTTTTTCACTCTCAACCATATGCCAATCAATCACTGAGAATATCAGCTCTTCTCTTTATTGCAGCAAGATCATGCTTCCTTTAGTGACGCTTGGGTGCACTCGTCAGCGCTTGCATTATTAACATGACTCGCCTCCTGGGTTACAAAAGCTTGGGTTCCCTGTGTCGTGGTTTCCTCTTCCTGAGGGAAGTCCTTCTCATCCGTGTCCTCATAGACAAAGTTGACCCAGCCATACCCCTGATCGCATTTCCTTTGTGTGTCTTCTTGCCGTAGGGGCACATCTACCAGTGCTGTTTGATCCGCGGCGTAGAGATCGTACTTGAAGAATTGGCCTATTGTGGTGACGGTATTCGTAGATGAAGGGGTTGATTCAACTGCCGGTGTATCGAAATTTCTGTTAGAAGGAAGGATAGGTAGGTCATCTTGGCTTGACACTGCGGTGTGTAAATCAGCGGAAAGGTGAGACTCGTCCGTGATGGTTTTGTCACTCGTAATCGACGCGTCAGGGCCAACCAATTCACCCGCAGCCGAGCCGCGGCCAGGAGAGTGTGTTCCTGAACATTGGTGCAGCAAGCTTTCAACCCGAAGAAGGGTGGCTTGAACATCTTCGAGAACTTCTCGGTCAAAGCGGGACGAGCGTAGAAGGGAGGAGATCCTCCCCCCGGTGAGAAGAGTCAGCGATAAGTCGTCCATCGAATGACGGTCTAGTCACGAATCGTCCGGTGGGAAAGAGCATTCCCCGTCAATCAGGCTCCTGGCAGGCTCGACACCCTGATAATGCAGGTGAGAACGTAGATACGGTACGAGAAGTCAGGCAAGGTTGAATCATTCTAGATTACCGCTTCACGGGTCCATCGATAGTTATAGTAGACTCGTAGTAATACAATAAAAGTATGAGTACGTTTTAAGAAGTAATGCGATCTGAGCCTTGACAAAGGGATTGAGAGGGTGTGAGAGCTCTTCGAAGACAACTTCAGCAGGGGACCAGATCATCTTTCTTGCTTGTTCTCGGGGGAGAGCAAAGATGACTGTCCATTGGTGGGCCATTCCCAGGATAGGTTCGTGGTAATTCCAAAAAAGGAGCCCCCTTGGATTGTCTTTCTATTTTTATCCTACCCTTACTGTGGGTATTCTCGAATGATGAATGATAACTTTTGGTCCTTCGACAGTTCTGTTGTATTGTATATTCCTGTACTGTATGTACGTACATGATAGGTTTTATTCATGCCAAGAGACAGTACAGTATTTGTCAAGAACTCGAAGGATGGACAATTTTCGGGCTGGAAATCGAGGAGAATTAACAGGAGGGTCGATGGAAGCGGACGCCCTCTTCTGAAAACAATGGGCCAGTTATTCCTTCGCATTCGCTCATTGATCATAATACCCTTTGAGCCCTGCGCAGGGCAGTGAGAATATCTTTTTTTTGTCATTTTTTGCCAACAGTCTATCGATGAGAGAGCCTTGAACTGAAGACAATTCCACGAAATGCACAAGAATTTTCAACTTTCCTCATTTCAGGGGCCTTGTAGGTATGACTGCGCTCCCAGATGACATCCAACGTCCTGAGAGCGGGCGAGAGTTGTTCGTTTTCAACGTATTGATATAGTGCCGAGCAAAGAGTGTCACTTCTTCCACGCTGGGCCATGACCAAGATCAAGAATTTTAACGACGTTGGAAATGAGACCATTCGTGCAAGAGGCTCACAACCATCTTCCAACTTCACGGCTTCTGTTGCTGGTAATGTGAGCTTGGTAAGATGTCGATATCCGGTGAGATCAAGGGGCTGAGCCGGTGTGGAGGTGGTCCAGGTATCAATGGCCAATACCTCTAGGTTCTGTTGACATTGATAGAGCCCTGCGCTGATCCCCTGTGCCACTGCTTTGGCATGATACCATGGCACTCCCGGAGTCATACCCAAAATAGGTTGCAATTCGAACTGGCGTAAATCTTGGCAGCAGCGAAGCAACGACGCGACCTCAGCTTCATCCATGTGAGGATGAAAGAGACTAAGGTAACGGAGAGGCGAGGTTATATCCCCGACCGTGTTCGGAAGAGAGTACCCGCGCAGACTCCAAGATCTGAATATTTCCAAGGAGGGCAGCCGCAGAATAGACTTCACGTCCACGCCAGCATCTTCGTTGGCGAAAAGGCTGAGACTGGCCATACTCTTGAATGGGAGCCCTCCTTTGGCATCGACGCTGGACCATTGTACCAATCTGTTCAGGTACTGCGCTGATCTTCCGAGCTGCAGCTCGACCTCCACGAGACGATGCAGCTGAGAAAGTATGGATGAGATCCAGATTGCGCCGTTGTTGTAATGAAGATCCTCGGCCACCTGTGGAATGGTCGAATGCCACCTCTTCAGAGGTAGCAGGAAATATCTTTGCGCTTCTTCTTGAGCAGTTGTTGTGTCCTGCACACTCGATCTCTGGTCGCGATGGGAAATGGCCTGGAGATCAGTCTTCTCGAGAGCTCCTGCTTCGAAGTATTGAACCAGCAATCCTAGATCAGGATGTTCTGTGAGGGTCCGAGCGAAATGAACTGCGGCTCTTGGAGAAGGCAAAAATACGGCTTTATAAATCAATTTTCGTGCGACAGCGTGAAAGCGTTTCGAAGTCAGTGAGATTGCGAACAAGTTGCCACAGGTGTTACTGGTGCCGTAAGGCTTGATCGACAGGTGTTGGACAACCAGAAAGAGAAGTTCATGTGGGAGGTCAAATAAATGTGCCATCGAGTCCGTTGACTACTGTATCAAAATCAGCCCCAGAACTTGTTAAATGAGGAATAGGCGACGATCGCGTAGCTGCTGAATCATCCTAGGGCGTCAAGTGATATAATTTGATGATTGTTGCCAGGAACACCCTTTCATCCTGCTTATAACTGCACCTGCTGGTCAAGACACGAATCGATGGAACCCAGCGGGACTTTATATGGTGCATCTTCATGCGGGAGTTTTGTTAAGGTATTACAGTATCTCGATTTAGCTTCCTTGGTTTACGTTTCTTCCTTCACACGATCTGTGAAGAAGCCTTGCTCAATGCTCTGGGATAACATTGCGGGAAAAGAACTGCAATTCAGTGCTAAACCACCAATCATTCTTAGGTGGACCATCCTGTGCGAAGATCCAGTAACCTTAACCCAAGAAAAGAAACATGCTGCAATGATGAGGATGAAGACAAGAACGACCAATTTAATCAAAGGAGACTGTCTGGTGACTGGAGCACCGAATTGCATGCATATCTCAGAGATTCAGGAGGAGTGTCAGACTTCAAGAAAAGCACGATGGTTGAGACAAGCTTGACAGAAAATATATTTCCATCTTATCTTTACCTTGTTACGCACCCCTCCCTGGCTCTGCTGTACTGCAGCACCTTGTGGTACAGAGACAATTTGCCAGCAATACTGCATATAGTATTCACGGCTTTGGACGTTCGAGAGTACCCGTGGCTGCTAGTGCTTATTTTTGGGTGGAATGAACATCCCGTCCTGAGTTCGAAGCCTCTCCGTTCGAAGCTTCTACGTATATGTCGATAGTGTGGTACAGTACATATGTTGGCCTTCTTCTATATAAGCAACGCCTTCAAAATATCTTGGCCTGGTTTTGCTGTTACAAGATACATGGAGGGTAGCATAATCTTCCAAACACTCTTCTTCCCAGCTGTTTGGCTCTTATGGGTAGCATTACTGTTGTGTATATCACTGGCTTACAAATCGATAAACAACTCCGCAGCCTTGAACATGGCAAAGGTCACAGATTACAGAACATTACAGACGGCCCAGAAAGGCAAAGACTGCAGCTACGACGATGGGAGTACACTTACGTTGTCCACACGACCGAATCTACGCAGCCGACTTGTAGAGGTTCTACTTCAGCGGTCCAAACACGAGACACACGCCAGTCTCGTTGGTCGACTGCCCGTCATTGGAATTGACATGGATCGACGAGAGCGCCAACGGTCACCGACAGAGAAATCACAACCGAATGTTCAGTTGGAAAGCTTTCACGTCGAATACATCAAGCGTTCCAAATACGACCTGGATCGCCAGGAAGTGCTCTATGAAATCAAATGGCTGGGTTACCGAGATGCCGAAAACACCTGGGAACCCAGAGAAAACCTACTCCCGTAAGGAACTTTGAAAAACCAAACAAAAAGAACACTTAGGTTGACAGACTGCAGTGACTGCTTGGCTAACATGCTTGTTCATCATTATCTCATCGGATCGACGCCGCTTTCAATCCACAAGCCTAATCGATACACAAGTCGACCGGCTTTGTCAAAGTCGGTCAACAAGTCCAGCGGCTCGGCGGAGAGAATTATCAATCATGACAACTTCTCCCTCCACGTCGATTGCATAAGCCAGGTTCTTCAAACGGATTGGGAGCAAGAGGTGGTGGAAGTGGAAGATCTACACATCTCAAGCTCTGGGGAGCCGGCAGCTGTCGCGATGACCAGCGACGGGCAAAGACATACCTTGACCACCGAATGGCTGGCGCTTCACTGTCCGCTGAAAATGTTGAGATTTTACGAGACGAATGGGAATTTTTAATGTCTCAATGTGGATAGAATAATGTACAGGCCTAAAGAGTGAATTTTTCGGCTGCTGACTGCGAATTCCTGTCTGGCTCTAGGTAAATGGAAGTAACTTGGCAGCAGGTACAAAACGTACTCTAGAATTGAATACTTTGTCTTGTTCGCCTTGTGCTTAACCTTCATTCTTCATCTACAGAAGCCTTTGATCCGCCTTGAATACGCAGAAGTTACTGTAAAACTAGATCTATCGTGCCGTGGTCATGGTGCGATGTCCACCTTGACGAGACCCTAAAATCATATCGGCGATTTCAGAGCCGACCTCTGAGCAGGGCTCAAAGTTTCTTCTAATCATCCTGCTGATGTCCTTGTCCATCGTCTGCCAGTGTGAAAAACTTGGGAATGATGTGTCTATAGACACAGGCACAAATTGGTGGCGAAACTTTTGGTTCATGAATTGGTTAGCTTCAGGTAAAATTGCGTCGAAGGCACTCCTCCGCTGGGTGAGAGCTGTCAGGAAGGCTCTTCGTCCAGGTTCACCGAAATCATATCTGTTACGTAGCGATCAGCTCAGCGGTCTTACTGGGATCTCGTAAAACCCTGTACAGTACGTCAAAAGGGCAACGGCCTTACCGGGAGTCTGGCTCGCAGGAAGGGGCCAGAAGTAACATGCCAGGTCCAAAGCCTTCGATCAGCTTGGACCAAAATCCCCCAATGGCACGCCATTTTTCGACTCTGCGCCTCATGCTTCGTGGGGGCACACCCTTAAATCTTGAATCGGAGAGATGGAGGTCGACAAGACAATCCTTGACCACTGTGGACGCGCCCTTGCCTTGGCCCATCGCTAGGGACGGTGAACTGCCATGTCGTCGATACCACTCCCGCATCCAGGCCAAGAAGGGAGAGTCGGCGCTTTTCCGGGTATCGTTGGAGGCGGCCACATAAAGCTGATAGTAATGTGCAAGGTCTATTCGATTCTTCAAGCTTTGGACTTCGGCTCTCAGCGAGTTCCTTTCCAGTAAACGACCCTGTTGTAGGACAAAGTTGACGAAGCTTGGTACGTCGTGGCGTTGAGACATGCCAATCGACGCGGTCGTGTCCATATCCGGTAAAAGTTGCGAAGTAATATCTTGCCACTCTTCTTTTAAGGTAGAGATGAGCGCACCCCGATTGTTCGTCCCGAAACGCTGGGCCAATCCTTCTGGAGTGTGCTCCACTTTCGCCTTCTTTCGTGGGAATTGAACAGTTCGATTTGCACATGTTCTTTTCCTTCCATTCGCGGAACGTGTGCCGCGCACGTCCTCTTCATTGACCATGTCGTTGTCATAATCATCAACCCCTTCCCTCCGAGACAGTCTTCCTGCTCGTTGTCCGCTCTCCTGACATCCTGACTGCGGCACGATACAAGCGGCATTTTGCGGTGACCAACCAGGGTGTTCTACCCCCGTCGAGCACACTTGACCGGCATTCGGTCCTGCCAAAACGGGACTGCCACCAGAATCGCGAGCTTCACGTGATTCGCCAGCCGCATAACAGGTTGCAGTCGAGCGAGAAACGGCAACAGGTCCAGCATTAGGTGAACCTGAATTGTGCGTGGTCGAATTGTGCGTGATCGAGTGCCTCAACACTGGCGTGCTTTTCCGGAAAACTCGTTCCATATGAACATTTTCTCGTGGCGCTGGGCCTCCGCCTGTTTCGAAGGGATCTTGGTTATTTTCTCGCTTCAGCGGAACTTGTTCTGATTGGTACAACGTCGACCATATGGGGTCTTCCGGCAATGGAGGATCAATCTCGTCCATGGAGCCTGTGAACGGCTGGGTCAAAGGAGATCCGGCAGGCAAAGGATGCAATCCTGGTGAAGTCGAGACGACCTGCTTCTGTAGCTTCTTCAGTGAAAATGTTTTCAGGTGATACTTTGCATAACAATCTCGGCGGTAGCTGCGACGAGCTCAACTTTGGACCTTGACAGTTGCTGTCGCCTCTGTGTCGCGGCAGGAAAACTTGGGGACTATGGGAACATAACCAGGATATGGCGTCTTCTAGTGTAGCAGCCACTCTGTCGACGATATCCGTCGGCGGTTCGGTGACAGACTCCATGCATGCTCTCTCGAATGAATTCCAAAGCTCTTTCAAGCTATCAGGGGTTGCACCGGGATGGACGGAAGATTCCATATCTGCTCCTGTAAAGGAACCGCAGTCAAGACGTTTTCGATTTGGTGTATGAGTTCCAACGATGGGGGGACAATGACTGACTTCCATGAGACCAGGAGTTCGGGAAGCGGCTTTTAAAAGATAGAGGCACGGCGAGAGTGAGGTACTTCTCTATGTGGGCTGAGTGGTTGTTGAAGTCCAGAAAACACCACGGTCTCTACGTCAAATGTGACCCAGCTCCTGAAGCGGGGCGTAATCGCTTGGTTAAAAAATGCTGCGATGTTGTCTTGTCATTTCGACTGTACGGCATCATTGGATGCTGCATTGAGTAGTAGATTTTTTGAGTCCTTTCATTGTGTACTGTAACTATGGCTGTGCCAACGCTAATTAGGCAGACTAAGGCGAGGTCTCAGTCAATACTCTACTCATCCTGCTCGTGTCGCACCGTATTCCACTTTTGTAGATCGAATGTGCGAGTGACATTAGCTTTCGAAAACAACTAACATTGGGTCCAACCGTTTGACGTCGTCAGCCACTTCGAATATGGATGAGTAATACCGATGAGAGCGAGAGATTTCCGTCTTCGCGCAAGTTGTCCATAGTAATTGACCAAATCAGAAGCCACTAGAAATGCCTTCTACGTCGCGTTGCTTTCCCTTCTCCCTAGTTTGCATCATGAAAAGTTAAGCTTGGTGCAGTACAGTAAGAATTGCATGAACCAGGGGATTGATTTCAAGTTTATATCCTATCAGGAAGAGAGAGCTGAAAGTTTACGGTTTAAATATCGGATCACGCTACAACCTGTCCTGACATATGGGTACTTGCCATCAGGTACGGTCACAGAAAAGAGGGGTGAGAAGGAAGTGTGAACAAAAGGGTGAGAGAGAGGGTGAGGGAGAAGAAGAGGGTGTGTGTGAGAGAAGGTGAGGGTGTGTGAGGGGGAGAGAGAGAGAGAGAGATTGAGGAAGAGGGTGAGGGTGAGGGTGTGAGTAAGAGGGGGTTTGAGAGAGGCAGGCAGCGATGAAAAATGGAAGAAAAATCGACATTTTTGTGCTCCACCTATTGACTCCAGAAGATTTTTCTTCCATTTTTCCATCGCTGTGGGATTTGGAGGACCATCTCAGTGCCTTCGCATCCTAAGGAGTTCGTCCTCTGTCGCTCTATGAGTAGCACCCATGAGGATAGTGCACAGGATAGGAGTATTGGGCAGTTACGGTGCTGAGCCTCGGAAGCCTTCTTTTCGTTGCTGAAATAAAGGCGTGTTGACTAGTCCTGTGGGAGGTGGGCCTTTCTTTTCAACTCAGTCCATTTGCAAGTCAGCTCGACATGAGAGCACAATGTCGACTTGCAGAGGTCAAGTCTCCGAGAGGCCATTCCTTGTCCAAAAAGGCATCAGGAACTGAAACGGGTTTCTGCTCGTCATACTGAGCAAGACAGCATTGACACATTCGTCATTCATCTCGTCCAGCTTGGGCTTGGAGACTCAGAGACGGCAATATAGCTCATTCTCTTGCTCATGTGATTTCATGTCTCGAGTAGACGAACAAGGGAGCGATGATGTTCAGTCATTGTGAAGAGAAGATGTTGAGACGTTGAAGGAAGGGTTCACGCAGGAAGGAGAAAAACGAAGGGGAGAAGTTGGGAAGAGAAAGGGAAG
>NW_015622852.1:18909-56110 GCF_000835515.1 Exophiala oligosperma
AGGGGGGCGAAAGAGAGAGTAAATCGCGCTGTTCTCATTAGATTATACGGGACTTTTTGCGACGATTTCTTTGCTGCCAACCAGCTGGCAGCAAAGAAATTGTCGATTTTTTTTCATTTTTGCCATTTTGGGATGCTTGAGGCCTTCTTTCACTGTGACTGCGACCTTTTGTAGCTTTCTGATCGATACTCACTCAAGGACCTAATCAGAGTGTTGAAATTGCCCAGGATGACAGGGAGAAATAGCAACATAGTGATACTTGATTTCGCGTCGTTATTTCGACCCTGGAATCAAGAAGTTTGACTGCTGATCCTGTTTGGGAGCGAGTCTTTGGCTCAGTTGGTCCTGGAGAGCAAAGATCAACGGGAAATCAGAATTTGTTGATTTCGCCTTCTGTTTTTCACCGGAAACTGGCCACCTCAGGGCGTTTCCGCTGAACAGGGCAGCGAAGCTTTGGTATGCCTATCGTCCAGTCTCGTTCAGCTGCGTCCTTTGGAGACTTTATAACGGCAATAAAGCTCATCTTCTTGGTTACGTAGCGTGGATTTTGTAGCGCGGGTTCTTGCGTAGACGAACGGAAGCGACGTTCAGTGATTGTGAACTGATGAGAGAAGGTTGAGGAAGAGGGAAGGAAGAAAGAAAGAAGGGAGAGGGAAGGAATGAAGGAAGAGGGAAGAAAGGGAAGAGGGGTCTGGTCGGAGAGACAGGATGAACATGATAGATGGAGTGGAGCCCACATGCTCTCGCACTTACCAACATCTGACTGTGATCTCGCACAGTACAGTGTAGGACTACAGTAGTCTCACTATTTCTTGAAATTTGCACCAAAAGGGAATAAGCATTAGAAATCATTGATCGGCCAAAAGCTAGAATGGCTGGATCATGCCGTTTTCCTGGTCTTGATTCCAAATACTGTGGCAGCCGGCCATTCGAAAGTGAGTCATTTTTGCAAAGTCAATCCTCTTGGGCTGGAGGGCAAGGTTTAACTCAAAGAGGCGTCTCACCCAAGGATCTGACCGTCGCAGGGTGATTTCTGCTCCTCAAACGGGGTAGGATAAAGGAAGAGTACTGTACTGTAGACTGAGGGAAGGGGACAGGACAGGACAGGACGCACTGAATGGATGGGTGAAGTGGAGCCCTGGATTCTCGCACTGACCACTTTTCGCTCCCCTTGTCCTCTGACATGTGCTTGCACAAGACTGTACTGTACGAACAGGACGGTCACACCCCTCTCAGGCGTCAGCATTGTCTCCTACCAACCCACTCCCTCTCTCGACCTCGCCTTCACTCACCATGGGCCTTTGAGACACTCCTTCTTACAGTAAGGCAGAAGCTGGTACTGTACAGTACAGTACATTGGCCGGCCGTATTTTCGTCTTGTACACTGAATCTTGTCTGAGTCGGTGTCTCTCCGTCGTAGTCTGACATGGAGAATCTTGGAATGAAAAATTCATGCTAAACATTCGTCTGACATTGCCGGTAGAAGGTCGGCACGCCGATGATGCACCAGCTACGACAGTAGTGTCACAACGTTCTCTTGTAAAGCAGATCGACTCTGGATGAGACCCCCATACGAGGAGAGGCAGCACCAATGCTGCACACCAGGAAGGATGAGTTCTGGTTCATGGCGGTTGGCGACGTCCATGTCAAATGCGGTCTATTCCTACCGTTGTAAGAGCTAAGTGACTCGATCTTGAATCGTGATGTGCGTGCAGGTCTTGAATGCCTGCGGAGGTCCTCAAATCCACAAAATCCCAGGTACCGACAATCTCGAGTCGGACAGGCAATAATCACCCACGACAGTATTCATGCATCGATGATATGTCCGCCGGCGCTTTTGAACCGCCTTGTTTGTAGACTATGAAGTATGTCATCCCCGAGTTGCATCGTGTTGAGTTTGGTAGTGGCTCTGCTCTTAATCGCGGTAGCGACTGAACATCAAATAGGCATGTATAGATAGAACATGGGTGGCATTTTCCACATCTTAACAGCTTCATCTGCGTCACTGTCAATGAACTCAACCTTATCAGCCAGCGCACATTCTCTTGTGTGGCCATTGCCGACCAGTCTGCACCGCACCGTCCAAGCGATCGGGTTTTGTCTCTTGTTCTCTCTCTAGGTGTATGGGCGGATAATGTCGAGGGAGTCTTGTGAGGGAAGGCATCAGGTGGACAAGGAGGAGCCATTTTAGACGGAAAAGGACGACGCGATGCAGCGGTCAGGGTCGTCGTACAGAGGGTACAAGCGAGGAGAAGAAGAAGCAGGCATGACGTAGGGAAGGCGCAGGTTCCACGGCCGAAAACGTTGAGGCGCCTGGAGACAAGTTTGACAGGGTCGCGGTTTGCTGTTCTCGGTGAGGGAGGTGACTGTCGTGGGCAAAAGCCATTAAAGAGAAGTGGGGTGGGAATTGGTGACGATGAGATTTGCTGGCCACTTGTCAGCGGTATTGACTGGATCTAGTGTGTTCAACAGAGGAAGGCGTTTCGTTTTATGCCAATACTCCAATCTGCGAAATCGACAGATAGATTCAAACACTGAGGGTCTCAATGGATGGAACGGTTGTCGGTCTCTTAACTTCCTCTCGCGCTCCAGAAAGCACACTTTGTCTTTCAAGCGGCAGAAGTGGGAGATAAGATGAGGGCGACAAGACTCGTTAAGAACTCGTCAAGATGACCGCCGGAGGTTGATAGTGTAAACAAAATGGCCTTGTCAAAAAATAGCACGCACACACGTCATCGGCCAGTCTTTGAACCTCTGAGGGATGGGCTCTCGAAAGTGAACTACCTGTTCAAATGAAGTCGGCGCATGTAGTTCAAAAATTGTGTCGCGACACGCATGCGAAAAGCAAAACGGGATTGAAGTGGTCGTGATTGACGGCGCAGCCTGTCCTTAGCCTAGATGAATAAGCGCCCTCGGCAGGTCGCATGTGACACCGAACCTAGCCTACTTGATTGGATGACAGTGCTACTCGCCTCAGCCTGCGCTCTTTCCTGTGCCAACGGACCCGAAGGCTTCGACTCTTCAAGAGACCGACATGACACTGTGCTGATTGATGTGAGAGCGCTTGCTCTCCTCTGTAACACATGGGATCACCCGATACAGAGGCCACGAACGTGCAGAGTCACGAACAGGCCAATCTGCACGGTAAGAGCTTCGAACGAGTGGGAACGCAGGATCAATGGATCATTGACATTTTCTAGACAAACGACACGCCGTGCAGAGCGACGACGGCGACCGTCCTCACAAGATTCGCCGCTTATCTGACCTTCGACACGCCTCTCCAGATTCCTTTGTGGAAGACCTCACTCCTGAGATCCCTCTTTCGAAGCTGCACCGTCAACTTCCATCTCCGTCTGCCACAAAAACCGACGACGTGAGTGGATGCAATGAAGGTCTCTACAGGAGGAAAGATGCTGACAAGGTGACGCAGTTACATCGCGAATCGTCTCCTGCCAACTCTCCCGTACCAGAACGAAAGACAAGGTCGCCGGATAGGCATACCGAGCGCCCATCCGCAAAGAGAGCCTGCTCGCCTTTACAACCATCGGACACCGGTGCTTTTGTGGAGAAGTGGTTATCAAGCGTTCCACCTAGCGAGGAATGCGATATCCAAGACGACATGAGTCTGCCACCCTCGAAAAGATCTCGGTCCTCGGATTCGTTAAGCCGCCGTCCTTCGCAATCCGGTGACGGCACGGAATCCACGGTTTCAGCAGACAAGAAATACTCGGCGTACAAAGATGTGAACTACCCGGTGGTCTTGGAGACGAAAGGCAGTTTTATGCGGCCCTCTGATGCTGGTCTCGTGAAAGGAGACAAGACATTGTGCGAGAAGCTTCTCTCCACGCACCAACCGCGTCCCGATCATTCGTTATTTGATGACCGGTTCGACAAATTTCAGACCCTGATTCGAGGCCGATCCGAAGCTCGAGTCTATCTCGATCTGCATCCCCTCCTCGTCCCATCGGTTGAGAACCTGTCCATCAGTGGTCGAGAAGAATTTCGCGGTCTGATCGAAGGTCACAATGACCCCTGGGTCAAAGGAATTTCGTTCTATGGACCCCGACCGCAGCCGGACCGTACATACGGATTCAAATGGTCCAACTTTACCGAAATTCAGCGCCGGAAGCTCCGCATCGAACCTTTGGAGAAGTCATACTACACGGCGCGCGAGGACATCTATTTTCCCTTCCTGACTAGCGAGGTGAAGTGTGGGAAGCAGGGGCTTGACTTAGCAGATCTACCGAATGCTCATAGCATGACCGTTGCCCTGAGGGGAATTGTGGACGTCTTTCGCAGGGCCAACTGTGCCTCGGAGGTGCACAGGAGGGCATTGGGATATTCCATTTCACATGACGACCGGAGCGTGCGCATCTATGCTCATTATCCTGAGGTGCAGGGTGAGAACACGTTGTACTATCGCGAGACAATCAAAGAACTCAACGTTGGAGACAAATCGGGCGAATACAGATGGATCAGTTACCAGTTTACTCTCAACGTTTGCCAAATCTTTGCTCCGGCTCTGCTCAAGCGACTCACCGCCGTGATTGATGAGCTGCCTGATCCGCTTACAAGGACACTCGAACCGGCCAACATCGACGACCTCAGCGTACAAAGCTCGCAGGATGACAGCAGTGCGCCCGAATCCCAGGATGAAGGGTTCCGCAAACCGCAGCGAGGGAGGGGCTTGAATGCCGAGTTTCGAACCATGATTCAGAACCTGCAACGGCAGCTGGAGCAACAGCGGAAAGATTTTGAGCAACAACGGAAAGACTCCGAACAACAACGAAAGGATGCAAAGGATCGAGAGACCATGTTGGTGACTCAGCTAGAACAGCAACGAAAAGACTCTGAGCAACAACGAAAAGACTCTGAGCAACAACGAAAAGAGCTTGTGCAATTGCTCAAACAGCAGAGTGACCAGCTCAAACACCAGAGTGAACAGATCACAGAGCTTTTGCACAAGCAGTGATGCATCTCAAGTCTTTCCAGTCGTCATGTCCTCCACTGCTCAACATGGAACCCAAGGGTTCCCGCCAACCATGGGGGTCAAATTTCTACCACCACAGCCTGCTTCTGATCTGGTCAAAATGAAAAGTGTCAACCGGGAGTCAATTCCAAGATCACCTCGATTGAGCCTAGAATTTCACTTGACCGACGGAAGGACGACGAGGGTCTAAGAAGCAAGAAAAATTGCACTACGCATCCGCTCTCTGGCGCGTACATGTATCTGTTGCTTGGGGCCCGACCAACTATCGCGTTTACCCTGGCCACCTGAAGTTAGTATTCTCGGTCGGCTGCAAAAGCGTAATAAGGCAACCTTGCACCATCTCTACCGATGTCTCAAAGTCACACCTGTTTTTTGCATTACACATCGAAGGCGCCCATTGATTGGATACAATGGACTTCAGATACTGACGGGCACATAGCCCCTTCGTCATAATTATGCCGATATGTGGTGGCATCCTTCGTGCAGCACCAGGAGCATGCGTCATTGGGGCCGCTGGTCGCTGATTCGCCAGGCACGACACACTCAGGGGTCGACAATCCTGGGAAGTGAATTGTAAAGGCGCCCGACCAGGCTTGTGGAGAAGCTGTACATCTACTAAACTGTCGAGGTATAAGAGGCGCTCTGCCCCTGCTATTTTCGTCCCTCTCTATATGTCCAACTTCATAATCGCACCGCCATTCTCTGACGAGCGCAAAATGCAGCCTATTCCCAACATCAATCATTTTCTCAACGACGATGACTGCGACGTCCAGATCGAATACGGTTCGGATGTAGATGGTGCTTTTGACGTCAGGAGGAGGTTCTCCTCAATATTAACGCAGGCGCGGCAATTGAAGACAATATTGCTGGCTAGACAAGCTGAATTGGATCCCTACATCGCTTGACATGGACGACAGCTGCCGAACCTTCGAGGCATCGCCGAAACTACTCAAAAAAAGCTTCGGCAACAAACCCGCAAATTGTGGCAGTGTAAGGACGAGAACAGGTTGCTACGCATGCGGAATCGAGTTCTGAGTAATCATTCAGAAGCTGCGCGCAAAGTAATTCGAAAAGGATGATCACCTACGGTGCAAGCGAAGCTTTGAAGCGGCTGATTTTGGCGATATCTACCTGGGGCCCAGTGGTGAGTGAGATCTGGGACGTCTTGAGGATGATGGTAACGTGACGGATATTATCTCGCTGGCTAGCCACAGTGTGTAGAAACACTCGACCAGGATCCGGTATGTCGTCAGGATTGCTCCGCAGGAGTCACAACACAACTAGAGTCTAGAAGAATTGAAAAAGAGCGGCGAGAGGCAAATGATCAGCTCTTCTTGGAATTATGAAGCATAACCGGCGGGAAAACGAAAAGAGGACAGGGGAGTACATGCTGAGAAGCCTCGTGGCCAATCCGCCTTCGTTCATGCAATGTCACATGTCACCTAGTTGGGCGCTTACGTATTCCCTACGCCCGCGACGCAGATGCCACTGGGGGCCTGACAAATCGAACGTGCACGGCGTACACTACCTACAAAATGTTACTCTAAACCTGGAGCTTCACTACATCATTGCTGAACACCGGACTCTCTCTGCTGGGACTGAGCAAGACTTTGGTGCAATATGGCCGCCACTTCCAACGTTTCATCATCTATGAAGCATGTTGCCGTTACCTATCCAGTCCTCCTCGTCTCCCTCGTCTCGGTTCTGTTAGTGCTCTCACTAGTCTTCAACAAATTCAAACGAGGGCTCAGAAACATCCCGGGACCCCCTTTGGCTGCATATACCGGGCTCTGGCGCTTGTGTGATGTCGCTAAAGGTCAATCCCATGCCACAGCCAGCCAGATCCACGGAAAGTACGGTCCCGTGGTGCGAATCGGTCCCAACCATGTCTCAATCGGTAACCCTGCAATGATACCAATCATTTATGGTATCAAGGAGAGCTTCACAAAAACTGCCTTCTATCCAATTCAGTCCATGTCATGGAAAAAGAGGCCAGTGCTGAACCTTTTCTCCACCCGCGATCCAGAGTATAACCGCATTGAGAAGCGCAAGGTTGGTGCTGCCTATAGCTTTCCCAGCCTACTGCAATCCGAGGCAGCTATCGACTCCTGTATTGACTTTTTCATGGACCGTCTCGGTGACTTCGCTTCGAGAGGCGAGTCTGTCGATCTGGGTGACTGGCTGGAGTATTTTGCCTTTGACATCGTCGGAGAGTTGACCTTTGCCAGCAAGATGGGATTCATGGAACAAGGCAAGGATCTTGATGTAGGTACTTTTCTCCGTCCGCAATTGATCAAATGCTAAGAATACACATGTCAGGCCATGATGGAAGGAAATAAAGGCTTTCTCGCATATGCAGCCGTCTCTGGCCAAATTCCAGCAATACACAAAGCCCTTCTGGGCAATCCGCTGCTAGCCAGGCTCATGCCTTCAATGGAGACTTGGAATCCGGTCCTCCTTTTCACACTCAAGGTCATCAACGGACGAGCTGCCGCTAAACGAGGAGGTCAGCAAACTAAGGCCCCCGTTGAAGCTCATGACATGCTCAGCCGCTGGGAGAAGGTCAAATCGATTGATCCTCTGGAAATGACTTTGAGGGACATGGTCCTCCATGTGAGCACGAACATATTCGCCGGTGTTGATACAACCTCCATCGCTCTCCGTGCTATTGTCTACTATCTCTCTCGGCATCCCAAGTGTATGGATCGACTGGTCACTGAGATCGATACCGCAGATAAAGCAGGGGAGCTCAGCCATCCCATAAAATATAAAGAGGCTACGACGGTTCTCCCCTACTTGGGCGCCGTCATCAAGGAAGCTATGCGTCTCCATCCCTCGGTCGGCATGCTTCTAGAACGCCACGTCCCTGCCGAGGGCCTGTCTATAGAGGGCTACGAAATTCCTGCAGGCACGATCGTGGGAATCAATCCTTGGGTCACGAATCGCTCACCAGCGTTTGGCACAGACCCGGATCGGTTCAATCCGGATCGGTGGCTGACTGCAGATGAGGAACAATTGAAACATATGGACAATCTCTGGGAGTTTACCTTTGGGTCTGGGAGCCGCAAATGCCTTGGCCGCAACATGGCCATGATCGAAATCCACAAGGTCATTCCAGAGCTGCTGAGACAATACCATGTCGAACTCACACACCCAGAGCAGGACTGGTCTGTGTCTAACTACTGGTTTACGTTCCAGAAGGGGTTGATCTGCAACCTGGAGCGCAGGTGACTAGATATACGCTACACCTGAAAATCACAAATTTGGAAGCCAGGAGACTGATAAAGCACGAGGAATGTGTGGAAGGTCTTTGTTCTGATATGGTATATTGCGATGCTTATCTGACGGGTTCTACTGGCACTGTGTGTTTTCATGTACTGGACCTCAAGTCCATCTCGACCCTATCTGAATTGTTTGTAATAACTGTAGGAGCGTATTTTAACAGTCTCAAACATGCCTAGGTAGATTTGCATTGCGATACTATTGGAAAGTAGCGATTGGTAAGATAATCATTCTGATAAGAAGTCATAGTAGCTATTTCTGAGCGCGGAGGAAGAGAATCCGTTAAAAGTTACATGACGAGCAGCGACGACATAGACGCCGAGTTTCATCCTCCTGATTAATGAAGGGACCACAAGGCAAGCAGCACTCCAGTTCCCAGAAGGGTTAACAATCTTCCACTCCTAGGGGCCCCAGCAGCAGAGTTGGCGCTACCTGACGCAGTGTTTGTTGGTGACCCTGTAGATCCTGCCATGGTAGAGGAGCTGGCAGTCCCGATCGCGGTCGATCCTGAACCACCTTGCGATGTCGAATTCTGCCACTTCTCCACCACGAACTGTACTACATCGGTATCGTATGTTAATGGTGCGAGATTGTGTATCGTGTCGTTGTTGCCTGAATCACAGTAGCGATCGCCCCTGCCGCACCATGATCCCATGAGGCCGCTGTACTGGTTACACACAGTGGTATTCTTCCGTGGGAAGACCTTAACAGGAGGTTAGTCAGGGATATTGCCCAAAGCGGTCATTGCAGGATATTGATTGCTTACACCGTCATGAACGCCTGTCCCATGATCGTACGTCGTGTTGGCAATGTGTGTTGGGTCGGCGATGAGGGCGATGGCGATGACTGCAAGTCATGAGCTGCGTTCTCTAGAAAATACTGACATGTAGCTATTGTGACTGCTCACCGTTCTTCTCCACTAGATCTGGTGACAATGGTGCATCACTGTTAAAGTCGCCGCCGGTGCCGCCACAGAGGGCATCTTGGATTACTTGAGCGCCCTGCAGCCGACGTATATTAGCATCTGTTACCTCCTGTATCGAGTCTTGACATGTTGGACGAACCTGTGAGTAGCCAATGAGTGCAATTTTGGAATCCGGGCATGCTGAATGGTACTGGTTCACCTCCTCCACGATAGATTTTGCTCCCGTATTCTCTGACAATTCGTAAGCAGTCAAATTGAGGGCCCCGGTGGCCGTGGGATCGGTTGCCGGGTAGATAACGCCAGCGATAATGGTGCCTTTGATCTGCTGCGCGACCTGAAGAGCAAGTACTCCGGGCGAACCGGTATTGTCAGGGTAGGTTCCTGCCTTTGGTGCGACGGCGGGTTCGCCTGAACCACGGGCACAGAGGATGTACAGGCCTTCGGCACAGGTCGTGTTCGAACTGGCGGCCGTAGCTGTGGCAGCCAAGGCGCCAATTACAGGAACAAAGACTCCGCGCATACTGATGGGGGGGTAAATGTAAAAGAATACTCTTGTTAGTACCACGGTATAGTATGCTGTTTGAATAAATATGATGAGAGCAGTACAATCGTCAAAGCATTAAAGAGCTCTTGGGCAAGTTACTATAAGTAAGAGTGGCTGCAGATCTTCACCAACCTGCTGTTGAAGTTTACAGTAGATCCACATCTGTGTACGTCAGCTTGCTAGTAGAAGAAAAAGCCTACGCCCAGACTATAGCTAGTTCCTCACTCACTGGTGAGCTCTGGTGAGCTCCTGCGTTGCTCAACCGTTCTAATGCTTCATCCAGGCTTCAATTCTCGAAATATTGGCTAAAAGAGGAAAGGCATAAGACGCTAGGCTAGGTGTATCCAGTGTAGCAACCATTCTAGCTCCTTAACCGTGAGTACTGCACCTTCGATGTCGATGAGGTGTTACTGTACGAAGTAGTCAAGATGTACATTTTTAGTACATGTACGAGCTGAGCTCCTTACTGGCTGGGTATTGGAAGACGAGCAAAACAATGTTTCCGTACTAGTAGCCCCATTGGGACAGATTCAGCTAGACTGCGTAGGAATTACAAATAAATCACTTTGAGTAAAGGAGCGCGGGTCCGGGCGTGGAGCAGCAGAGGCTCGTTGAAGGATTTAGGTGATTTGGATAGTGAGATTGAAGGTGCACATGTGTTTCAGAAACGGGCATTGGAAACCAGCTCCTTTACGTGCTTCCTTCGATTGATTAAGGTCACTCCGAAATTCCGCATCGGACCAACTATATGAGATACGGCCGGTCCGCTTGCTCTAACCAGTCGTCCCCGGACACTCCTAACGGTAGACACACAAAAGTCGTCTTCTCATCCTTTTTCCTTGTCTCGGTCAGAATGCTCTACAATCGTAACTTCATCCATGCACTTGTCGCATTGTCTGGAATTACCGCCCCCGTTCTAGCTGGCCATGTGAAAATAGATTTTCGAAAGAGTGGTACATCGACGGCAGTCTCGCGACGAGACGCATTTGCTCTAGCAGTATCTGAATCTCCTGATCGATCGGTGCGTTCTCACGACTCTTGAGGACATACTACTAATCCTTATAGTTATACGCTGTCCACCTCGAGATCGGAACACCTCCTCAACCCTTTGAACTTCAACTTGATACTGGCAGCAGCGACCTTTGGGTTCCCTCGGTTGGAGCAGAAGCATGCCAGAGATCTTCCAGCGGCTGGTACATCATTTTGAATCGTTTCGGGTCCACAAGACTAATGAACGTCAGTCCTGGGGGTGCGTTCAACCCCAATAGCTCTTCTACCTGCAGCATTGATGCCAAAGACTTCGCCATCAGCTATGGGTACGTCGTTTGCGAACTCAGCCATGGAAATTTGAAAATTACTTCGGCACTGTCGGCCTTGTAATCCGTTCTCTCCACACCTTTCAGGTCTGGAATGAAGGCCTACCAACACTACCTCCAAGCCATGTTGATCTGTCTTGCATTTCTAATACACGGCGATAGGGACGGGACTAAAGATTCTGGGTACTACTTTACAGATGTGGTGAAGCTGGGACAGAACACGGTTCAGAATTTCTCAGTGGGACTCGCAACTACAACAGCTGATGGGCCACAAGTCAACAATAGTGGGCAGGGCATACTCGGGGTCTCGTATCGGCAAGACGAAACGGCTGTCGATAACGGGCTACAAACCACTCCCACTATCTATGAAACCATGGTAGATCAAGGGCTGATCGACAGATCTGCGTATAGTCTTTACCTGGACGACGCTGAGATTGGAATAGGCTCGATTCTCTTCGGTGGCATTGATCCCGGCAAATACAAGGGTGAGCTGGTTGTTCTACCGCTACAGCATTTGAATGGAGCCCCCCCTGCATTTTGGGTAGCTCTCACGAACATCTCGTTTAGCGATGGTGAAAACACCTACCCACTGACGGGAGATGGCTTCCGTGGCGACCTTGCGCTCCTCGATAGTGGTACAACGCTTACAAAACTACCGAACGAGGCCTTTAACAACCTTATCCAAGGTTTAGGAGCCGTTTTAGGCGACAGGACGGAAGGGAATGCGGTCGTTCCATGTTCCCTAAGAGATGACGACAAGACAAGCCTTTATTTCCAGCTTGGAGGGGCTGATGGCCCATCGATGGCAGTACCCTTATCAGCTATCATCGATTCGAAAGTTCTTGGGACTGTTGACGGAACAAATTTCTGCCTCCTGAGCGTGGGCCCATCCCTCGAAGGGCAGACGATCTTGGGCGACTCCTTCCTACGTTCCTTCTACGTCGTCTACGATATCACCAACAATCAAGTCGCGATAGCAACCGCAGTCCTCAATTCGACAGGTACCTCCAGTATCACCAACATTCCCACCGGTACGAGCATTCCAGGCGCAACCAGCACGGCGACATTCATGTTACCGACGACCACTCCAAATGTCACTAGCACCATAGCCCCTGTCACATCATATGCTGGACCAAGCTCAGCAACCTTCAGCCTTAGCGCCTTCTCAACTTCAAACATCGCGTCAACCTCGACTACCGCCCGTCCTTCCTCAAACCAAGCCTCATCCCGTAGTACCTCGGGTTATGGAACTTTGTTGGGTTCGCTACTTTGTTTATTCTTAGTAGCATAGGTGGATTCTGCAAGAACAGGTGTACGTAGACTAGTGTCGAGGTTACTACGGCTGTCTTCGAGGTATGTGGTTGTTGTAACCTCTTGTTGTAACCTTTGACATCCCAGATTAAAAGGAAGATAGCACGCTACTGCACTATGTCAGCAAAGATGCATAGGAAGCCCCCGGTTCACCATAATAGGATGAAAGGGACATTTTGGGCTTAAAAGACGTGGTCTAGCAATGTGAGAGGGAGCATGTGGTGCGAATGAGAGCAGAGTGGGTTAACGCATGGAGTTACACCGGGGTAGAACTCTCGCTGCCCTCGACGGAAGGGCCTCGGCAGTTGATCGTAATATCCGCACTATCTGCACTTCGAGTCCCTGAGGTGGTATTCCGCCGCAAAGTTCGCGAGGGGCTGAAAAAAGACCCAACAGGCTTTGGAGCGTCAACTAAAGTGCTACAAAAGGACGAAACAAGCCCCACACAGCTGGATCTCTTCGGCCCGACATTTTTCGTTGTACATCTCAGGCCTCCCAAGAATGACAAATAACCATCCATTGACTACGACTTCGAGCAAGTCGCAAGGATCACGGCGTCTTTGAGTTCTCTGGGGTGTATTGGGTGGTCGCCTGGCTAGCTACATCCTGTGAATGCGAGAGGGCCTCAAAGGAGATTAATATGTTTCGTACCCTCTTGAGATCCGGTGCGCATTGTAAGGACCATCAACCTAAGGGTCATTTTTAAATGGAAGGTCAAATATGCCTCTAAACGTACCAGCAACAATCGCGACCTTCGGAAAGGCGTGGGGTTCAAAACAAGCTGGTCGAAAGGACTTCGAGGCCGTCGGGGCTACACTGGCTCTAGGTTAGCTACTACCAAGTCTATGCTTTGCTAGTTGAATCCGCTAATGCCAGCGTCAGGGTCATTGTCATGGGTGCAAGCAACAATTGGTGGCACATTCAAAATAGTCTCATCCCTGCGAGGCGTGATGAATTGAGCTTCTAGAGGATTCGAGGAGAGTCGTGGTAAATATCCGAGTAATTTGCAGTTCCCAAGTGCTCTAGCCTTCACCCAGCGATACCGTGGTCTGGAGATGCCATTAGTCGGACATTACTCCAAAATCTTGTGTTGGGTTAAGATGTAGAAGAAGGTTAACCACCTGTCTTGCACGCGTACTCTTCGTAACCATCATCCACTTCTAGTTCATCATGGATGATCCGCCTTTGCAAAGTTGAATGCTCAAATAGAATATGATCGCATAGATTCAGGCGATATCTGCCATCGTCGTAGCCTCCGTCAGGGTGTAATCGACGGTATCCTGCTCCAAGTGACGGTTTCCGGTCCAAATCAGCAGATTGTCCAACGAGATCACCAAGCCGTAGCACAGGGTGACGGTCGGGAGAATCCACGGGCTTAGGAAGAATGCACCGAAGACCTTTGATCCTGGTGACACAATCATCGTCGTCAGGAGCGCCAGCCCTGCCCCAACAATGAACCGAACGACAATGCTAATTATTTCATGGCGAGTCTTGTGTGTTTTACCAAAGTAGTACATCACAGATAAGAGCACAAGGGTGCATCCGGCAGCGATGAAAAAGTAGAGGTATACAGTGCCAAACACTGCTCCAATGCTGTTTAGCTTCCCGTTCCCTGTGACTGTGCTTTGAACCTTTTTAACGGGCACTTCAATGTCTAGATTATCAAATATCCATGCGTAAGTGTTGGACACCATCACGTCGACGATATCCAAGGCCTGGGCTAGGGTGCTATTGTCAGAGTTGTCGGTGATGTTCAGGGCCTGAAGCTGGTTGAAATACTGGTCATAGTCCAGCGGTGCCACACGGGTGAAGCGATTGGACACCTGAATGAATGTGTCGTTGAGATTTTGTATGAGCTGCGGCCCATTTCCCGCCTTGTCCATAGAATCTTGAACTTTAGCAGCCGTCCAGTCGGACAGCTCGATCCCAAGTCGGAACAGGATGAATTCAGAGCTTCCTTCGACCGTGAGGAGTATGCTGACGTGCAAAGGAAAGTGCAAGAGACTCCATATCTGTTGGCGGATTGTTCCGAAGCGATCGTGGTCGATCTGATCGAAGTAAAGCATATAAAGGAAGTACTATGGGGGTTCGTTAGTACGAACAGCGCGCGGTGGAAGGCGTCGTGCACGTGGGGACTGGTGACCGGTGACCGCTTACAATGATGAGAACGGCACAAACCACCAGACCGATTGAGCCACCGGTGACGGTTGTAGTTCCTTGCATAACATTCGATAGGGACTTGGTCATCCCGATAATGCCTTCTCCGAGGATAATTAGGGTCAAGAGACCGACTCGTTCCACCAAGCGTGTATGTCTGAAGCTCAAGATCCGCCACCGACTGGATATGGCCAGAATTACGAGTGCTTCGACGACCGACACCACATACCATCCGTCTTGGGCGCGGCCTCCGTGTTGAGGTCCGAAGCCGAAGGTCATCCCGAGAAATATCATCGCTGTCATGAACAAAGTTCCGATCGTGCAAGCCACAGGCGGGATAGTTCGTTGGTAGCTCCTGACAAACCAGAGCACAGTACAATATTGGACAGCCAGGATGAGACGGGAGATCATCATGATAATGCTGAGAGACTTAAAAGCTCGATTGTCCCTCTCAGATTGGTCTGTTTGGAAGATCGGCCCAACGATCGCAAATCCAGTCATCACTCCCAAGTGCAGAGCCTTGCACACTCGAGAAAAGACAGAGTCGATTGAGAATCGGACATCGTAGAGGCTAGTTTGAAACCAAGTGAACCACAGAAGTGTAAAAAACCCCATATAGCTTGCCAGTGAACTGGGTCATCAATAGGATGATTGCTGGTGAATGTCGCTAAGTTTGCGACGAAAAATAGGTCGTAGAAGAGTTCGATACTGGAAGCTTCATGATGGACGCGAAATTTGGGTTCAGCGCCGCTATGAAGGTGTTTTCCCATCTGCGAAGGGAGTTTGATTTGCCTAGGTTGCTGGTTCTCCGCAAGCAGATCAAAGTCAACGGCGTCAGGAGGTACGAGTGATGGGGCGGTGCCATTGTGAGAGCTCAGGACGGCCCTTGGGTTGGACTCTGGGATGCGGTTGACGAATTCAAAGGCTTTTTGTTGTAGTTGTTTCTCCTCCAGTGGAGATTTAAGCCATGGAAGTGTTTGCAGGCGTCCTGGAAGGTGCTCTTCCGTGTATTGACGAGAGAGAAGATGCCGAAGTTTCATGATTAACGACAGCCTGTCCTAAGGAACGTCAGCACGAATGCACATTTAGGAGAGAAGCGCAGAAAAAGCTTCAGCTGGGAAATGATACCCATCGTTAATAAGCTTGGGCATTCGGGGCTCAAGGCACTCTCTACCCATTGTCTCCCGACTCCAGAATCCTCCAAGAATAGCGAAGCCGGCTGCTGATCATTTCCGAACGCCTTACGCGGCCATCGTTCCGGCTTTAAAGTTAATCACGTAATGAAGTAGTAAACGCTGCAAACAAGGGACGTCTGGGCAGCTGCATGCTCAACGTAGCGAAACTGATGCGGCAATCTTCCTGCTCCGTACATACAGACGAGATTGCCCCGATGTAGCAAGTATTTTAGACATTCGGCAAAGGGTTGTGCCAGTTCGACACTGGAACATATCAAAGCATAAATAGTGCGTGCCGGTTTTAGTCTCGTTTGATTGAAGTTTGCTTTGCGCCTCGTAAAATTGAGACATGTTGTCGTAGACCTGCCTGTTGGATGCCACCTACTTGCTCAGGTCACGGATAATTGTCTTGTATAAACAGTATATGGTCGTGATGGGTGCGGGTGCAGGTCTCCAGGGAAAATAGAGCTTCTAGTAGATACTGAAGAACTGTGGATATCTTGCCAGAAACGATTGGCACAAAAGGCATGATTCTTGCTAACTCCGACAAAGCGTTCCAGGGCCCTACCATCTTACAGGGAGTCTTCCATTCCGTTCCTTGCACCAGTTGGAGACTGCACAAACTCCCGGGCCTCCTTGACTCGAGAGGGGGCCATTTGTCATTCGTGCGCAGATCAGGCCTCATGGAGTATAAGTAGTGAGACTCGCTCCGTTGGGGGTGAAAAGCTTGTTCGGTTTAAGCGGAGAACGTCCCCTGTCCTTGTTCCCGCCCCCAAAAGCTGAACTCTGCTTTCAGCCGGCCCTACTCGTCTCTAGATAAGCCTCTTGGGATATAGGGCGAATCAGATCACGCGGCCAAACATGTAAGAGCAAAAGTGGAAGCACTCAATTCGTGTCACTGTTTCGCGCCATAAGGCCATTTCCGACTGGCCTGCTGTTGGAGCGCTACCAATTATTGCTCTGCTGGTGGCGTCTTGCTTGTGGTCTCATGCTTGTCCACATCTGGCCATTAACCTGAGAATTGAAATTTGGCTGAAACGCTAGAGCAGCTGAGGGTTGCAACAGCGGATACTGTGCATATCAAAAAGTATAGCCCTCTTTCTGGAGCACAACCTGCACACCTCCCGATCAGAAGCTGTACACGACCAGTTGTCATGCTACTATTTTGGAAATTGGCCGCGTCCTTGTTGTCATAGAGTCACTAGAAGCCATGTTCTTGGACGGGCGTCAATTTATGTCAACAATGAGCTCTGCCACGCGGCCTCGAACGTTACAGAGGTGCCTGACGGGCCAATGAAGTCCAAGGTTCTTTACATAACGGCAGTATGCTCACACGGCGACAAGGGGGCAAACCATCTTGAGAGCAAGATCCATTCTGCGGTTGCAGACTAGCCTACGCAGCGTGGGATCGATTGGATGTGAAGAGGCAGGTTGAGAAAGGCGAGCTGTATTTCTTCATTCCCTTACCCAAGGCCCTCTATGGCTCGAAGACATTCCATATCCACAAGGCGTCGTCGGAAGTAATCACCCGAATTGGGCTTGCCATGAGTGCAGTGTAGATCCCGGGAGCCGGCTCACGCTGTGGTAACGGCATCTTGCCGGCCGAAACACCTTGCGTCCTAAATCCTTGTCAGTTGATCTGGTACCCGAGCGGCATTCGCAAATATTCTCACTCTCCTTCCAGAGTTCGGACCTTCATGAACCACAGCATTTATTCCCCTCGGATTTTTCCGGCCTGTGCTATAAATCGCTTTGTCTCTGACTTCCTCGATCTTGTCAAATATCTCACGATGGCTTCCTATCTCATTACCGGATGTTCTCGAGGACTAGGTCTGAAGCTGGTGCAGAAACTGTTGGAAAAGCCGTCGTCCTCTGTTGAAACAATATTTGCAACGGCACGTAGTGAGCAACCATCACAACTACTTCAAGATGTTATCAGTGTTGATCCTAGTCGCGTCAAATATGTTCGGCTTGACGTAGAGGACCCAGCAAGTATCGAATTGGCCCTCGCGCAAGTCCAGTCAGAAAGTCAGCCAGCTCTTTGGGCCAGTCGGACCCTACAGCTGCCGGTCGTCTTCTTTCGCGTCGGTGACCATGCGACCGTTGCAATTCCTTCGTCCTCCGGCTGCTGGCTCAGCTGTTCAAGGTAACAGCGATATCTTTGGCACTGCTGCTGAAAGCATTCCTGGAAGTATTCCCAGTCTGACGCCTCCCCCAAGCAGCTCTGCGTATCGAAACCAGGATATTCGCCCTGAGACGTCGATCTCAACTTTCACGACCACTGGAATACCTATTGGCTATGAGGGGATGGACGACGTTTTACGGGAGGGCACAGGAGAAAACCTGGCCATGGACCGGGACATAGACACTGCCCTGGCGGACGATTATTTGCTGCAAATGATGGAAGACACTCTCCCCGTGTTCGGCATCTGGGAAGGCACATAAAGCGACCATTCACGGCTTTCCACCCACTCATGAACAGACTCGGCCTTGTACTCTCTCTTTATGCAATGTGAATGTCTTGTACTCTCTCTTTACGCAGTGTGAATGCCATACCAATGTATCAAATTGATGTATTGCTGCAGACATAAATCGGAACCCTCATTCCCTGCTCGCCCCTGCTACTATCGCCGTCTTTGCGACATGCTAGACGCATCCCTCCTCATTTTCGCAAGTTTCTCCGCGATATGCGCCAAAGTGTCGTTCTTCCCGATCTTCTTGAAGCCATGGGTTGTTAGGAACGGATGACGGAGACGCACTATTGCTTCCCAGCGTTGCAATGACTTCCGAGCAGCCAAGATAATTCAGCTCCGGAGATTATTTGGGGCCCGGAAGCCCCAGAAGAGGAGGTGTGGGGCTGCGATTCACCTGCATCGGAACATCCGTGCCCAGAACGCCATCTCTTGCACTGAGAAAGTCCTTCCCACACACCAAATTTACATTCGCGAGCTCCGCATCGGAAATGTTGTAGAGGGCGCTTGGGCGGAGAGATTAGTGTAAGGCAACAAGAGATGGGGTTGCGGGTCGCGGTGGACCGACTGACCGTCGTCGTTGAACGACATAGGCCTCTTCCTGTGGATATAAGCCTTTCGAGGTTGTTCTATCAATCTACGGAAGTAAAAGTCCTCCACTGGCAAATTCCTGAGTCGGCGGATTGATATAAATATCTTACCTCCAAGTCAGGAATACTTCATCAGTAAGATCCTTCTGTACCTCTCAAGACATGGGGCCTTCTCCCTCGACAAATGGAGTTCACTCTGATCCAACACCGTCTCAGGCGCAGTCGTCGTGGGTTCCAGTCAACGAACAACCAGCTTTTAAGCCGCGGAGACTGAAATTGATTTGCATTGGCGCAGGCTTTTCCGGCCTTCTGCTCGCCTACAAACACAAATACGAGAAGGGCTTGAAGGAATTCATCGATCCAACCATATACGAGAAGAATCACGATGTCGGAGGGACGTGGCTAGAGAACCGATACCCTGGCGCGGCGTGCGATGTAAGTTCATCTCGGTACTACACATCTCATTCGGGATGCGACAATAACACGTCAATTCTAGGTTCCCGCCCACATTTATACTTTTCCATTTGAACCCAACCCAGATTGGAGTTCCTTCTACGCCGAAGGCCCGGAGATTTGGGAATATATCAAACGGACGACAGTCAGGTACAAATTGGACGAGCCAGTACAGTTCAACTCTAAGGTGATTAAAGCGCTTGGGATCAGCCCTCCGGCAAGTGGAAGTTAAAGATTGAGAGACAAGGCGAGGCTATTGAGAACGAGTGCGACATCCTTGTCAATGGCTCCGGCATCCTCAACAAGTGGCAGTGGCCGAAGATCGCCGGCATCGACACATATCAAGGCAAACTAATCCACAGCGCTCATTGGGACCAAAATTTAGACTGGAAGGGCAAACGAGTCGCGATCATCGGCAACGGATCGTCGGCCATACAGATCCTACCTCGGATGCAGAAGGACGCAGCTCATATCACCACTTATATCCGTAGCCCGACGTGGGTTACCAGCAATTTCCTCTCCCATTTGACTAAAGCTGGCGGTAACTTTCAATACGAAGAAGAGGAAAAGCGCAAGTTTCGCGAAAATCCCGAAGAGTTTCTCGAGTACCGAAAGCTTCTCGAGCATCATCTCAACATGTTCTTCGTTACTCTGCTCAAGGACTCGCCTCAACAGGCCGAAGCGTACAAGATTTTCAAGCAGCAAATGGAACAGAGGCTGGAAAATGACGAGCTCCTTTGCTCCAGACTCATCCCGAGCTGGCATGTAGGTTGCCGGCGATCACCCCGGGAGAAGGGTACCTCGAAGCTCTCCGCAAGAACAACGTGGAGATCATCTTCGATGAACTCGAAACCTTCACCACTAGCGGAATCAAGACCAAGGCCAACGAGCAAGTCTTTGACATCGTCATCTGCGCGACGGGCTTCGACGTCAGCTTTTCTCCCTACTGGGAGCTGACCGGAGTCGACGGTATCTCTCTCGCAGACCAGTGGAAGGACACACCGGAGTCATACCTCGGTATCTGCGCCGCCAACATGCCCAACTATTTCATCTTCAACGGCCCCAACTGCCCCGTGAGCCATGGAAGCCTCTTGGCGGTGATGGACTCGATTGCCGACTACATTCTCAATTGGTGCAAGAAGATCGCCACCCAAGACATCAAGTGAGATTCCTTGCCATCGCAACGTTCGACATCACCTGCTAACCTGTGGTCTGATTTAGATCCGTCCTCGTCAAGCCAGACGTCGTCATGGAGTATAATGCGTACAGTCAGGAATTCCTCAAACGGACCGTGTGGACGAGTGGCTGTCGGTCCTGGTACAAAAACGGCAAAGACGAGGGGAGGGTCACGGCCATGTATCCCGGGAGTGTCCTGCACTACAAGGAAATGTTGGAGAGCTTCCGCACAGAAGACTTCAACTACGAGTACGGGAGCCCCAATCGTTTCCGATTCATGGGTAATGGTTTTACCGTTCACGAGACGAATGGCGGGGATCTTGGGTACTATCTTAAACATCAATCTTCAGCTTAGTCAAAAAACACCACACCAAGCTCAGAAACAAAATTTTCGAAAATGCGTAGATTTCTCGATCTTTCTAGCAGACCAACGTTATATTAGGCTATTATCATGATTAACGCGTCTAAAACGTGTAATTTCGTAGCAATAGCGCCGAGGTAGCCGTCGGGGATTCCGTAGGTGAGCGATGTCTATTGACCTTGTTGAAGACTCAGTTAAGATGCCCTCCGATGTGGGATGACAGGGAGAAGGATTAGTCATTTCTTGGTCATCATTGTAAATACATTTTCGGAATCTCCCTCTGAGAGTGTGTATATATATGTGCAGGACGAAGCCATGATTGTGAAGATAATAATAACGAGTTAATGAAGAAAAATCAGGAGCCCGAGCATAATCTCATATCCTTAACAGATCTTCAGTCGACAACATAAAGAATCGGTTCCTGGATGACGAGTACTACGCTACCAAAGACTACAATATCTCCGACATTGAGGTTCCCATGGCAACTGGGGTGGCATCTTATTGCACCTCTGCGGCAACGTTGAAGGCTGGATGAACGCTAACTCCAAGTATACGTATCTACGGTTTGTCACTGGTCGACATGACTTACCCTCCTACACCAAAGAATGCGCAGATATGCAACGTAACTTCCTCGATACCCCCCTTAAAGGAAATGATCCTTTAGGCTGTTCAGGGGAGAACAATCTACGGTATGACACAAGGTCCAGATGGGAGATGTTGGGTACAATAACGCGGCCTGCCGAGACTGCTTGCCTAACGAAATACGACACTCAATGGTCTATCCTTAGTACAAAATACACTAAATACTACTTAACTTTATCCCAGGGTCTGCAAGACAAACCAAGTTAAGAAGAAGGCAAGCTCTCTTACGATGCTCTCGGAGATCTAAAGAACTAGCAACTAGCCTAATTCATCAGCGTGCCTTTCGCAGAAGAAACCGAGTTCGCAAGTCATGTCGTGGCACATCTAAACGTGCCCGCCACTGCTGGTGAAGAATCGATAATAAAGTCAAGCGATATCGACCTCTTCTTGACTATCCGACGCTTAAATGCCGAGAGTAAGAAGATTCTCTATATCGGCACATTCGGGGACCCGGTCCCAATCAGCAAGGGATGTCTTCGGGTCGGTCTGCGAAAGGTCAACGGAAAGAGTCTCAGACATCAAAATCCATGGCACCCACACGGAGAGGATCTGTCCACTGATTACTCTCCACTGGTCCCTGGCGAGGTGTACCATGTGGATGTCGAGATCTGGCCGACAAACGTGGTCATGTCGCCCGGTGATCGTCTCTCTTGACCTCGGGTGACACCCAAGGTGCTGGATTGCTCGAGCACAATTCAAAGGACGACAGGAGTGAGGAGATGTTTGCCGGGAACAACCATGTTCACTTTGGGAAAGACTGTGAGAATTGGTTGTTGATGCCTTTGGTTCTGACGAAGAAGAATGCATGAGAAGTCCAAAAGTGAGATACTATCTAGATGATATCTACCAAGAGTGTAGTGAATATAGATTTGGTTTGATTTGGTTTGACCAAAGAAGTACCGTACATCGTGAAGACTGTTTCTGTGCTACAGGCTGTCTGGTGACCATCTCGGACCAAGTTACCATTCTTCTCCAACTTGATATCTCATGATTTGATCATTCCATCTCCCAGCCGTTGCACACCACAATCCATTGATATTCTAAATTTAATTGTGATTGGTTTTCCAGTGCTGAATTCCTCTTTTTTTAACATTCACTCACCCCCAATAGCCACACTCCCCTAAACATGATCACCACGACACGACGGCACTCTCGACGGCGTCGTGCCCCGCGGCTCGATCAGACACTCGATGCGTCCGACTTAATTCTCGATAAGGCGGCATCCTCCTCCCATCCCGAAGGCTATTCTCTGTCTCCGTCTGCATTTCTTCTCGTGTCAGGCTCTCTCGACGCTTGCGAAGTTGGCCGTTGCTGGGGTTGTTGGGAAGATTCGTTCTCAGCCTCTTTCCTTCCGCTCTCATGGAGATTGTAGACACGAAGACTTCACGCAGGATGGTGGGTTCCAACACTGTTTCATGATTCACCGGAGATTGATCATGTACGGAGTAAAGGCTCTGGATTTGAGAGGGTTTGTATGTGTAACGAGTGCACCCAAAAAAGGTCACACCGGGCGCAGTCCAAACACTTTCTACCTCGTACGAGCAAGACAAGGTACGACTCCATGGGTGGACATCAAGCAAGTTTTCTGCAGCTCGTCAATGGCAGTTTCATCAGCCAAGATGATGTTGAGGACGGGACTTCTGGATCAATTCCAGCCGGCCTCGCCCGCGACAATATAATACACCGGCGTAGACGAGTGTTCATTAATAAACAGAAACACAGGAGGGCCGGGAAGAGTTGGATCCCAGGTCACGTGATGCTCGCTGCAGGCAGCATCACAACTAGTGGCAACTGCCTACCAGGCGGTTGCTGCACTAGCCAGTGCCGTATGGCTATAAGTAACTTCCGTACCCTCATAGGTAGTTCCAAACATCATCACACTTGTTCTCACTTCAGGGTTTCTACTGGAAAGGTCTGACAAGTGCACAGATACAGGACGATTATTAGAACTATAGATATAGGGGTACTGCGCTGGAGCCAAAGCAGGAAGCCATTCTGGGCAAGGACTGCTTGTCTTCGTGGAAGCGAGAGGGTGGGAACGCCTGTATTTATAGCTGGACGCTGCATAACTGCCCTAGGGCGGTTGGGACAGACTATGAATCAATCAATCAATCAATCGAGTCCATATTCGTATTCACATTTATTCGCCAAGACTTATTCATATTCGTCTTTATTCGTGAATATTCACATTATTCGTATTCATTTCGGAGCCCTAATGCGGAATGATTCCATGAGACTTCATGAATGTCATGCATGATAGTTGGTTGAGCCTCATATCACAACAAAGCTTACCTCTAAAGATGCCGCACTCCATTGATCCGCAGAATAAACAGTCTTTGGGCCAGGTCGCAGTGTTGTTGGGAATGACTACGCGGCCAGTTCTGCATGATATCGCCGGACGACGTCAACAAGTAGACTAATTACATTCTCTGGTCAAGACTCCAACCTACTATAACGTCGAGACAACCGATTTTCTCGCTCCTGCTGCGGACGGATGTCAGAAACCAATTCGTCGCTTCGCGAAAAAGGGGACAAAAGAGTTCCGAGCCCGACGGCGAAGAAGTCATAGCGGAACCATCATTCCAACTTCTCAAGCACATTCCTTCGGCCATAAGCTCAACCAGGAGGTGTATTGACAGGCTGCTCTGTTCGGCGCAAATGAGTAACGACTGATCTCTCACAGGACGAAATCGCCGTGAAGAGCGCTGGTTCAACCCTGCAACTCGTAGGCTCAGCCGCCCGCAAGACTGCCCGCGAGACTCCTACAAGTCACAATAGCGACCCGCTACTCAATTCAAAGGTCTCCCTCTCCGTCGCATATGCTCTAGACCTGGGTCGATACTGTTCTCGGTCGATGTTGCTGCATTATCACGGCATGGGTCTTGTTCGGTATCAGTGACCGGTCGCCCGTAAGATTCAACGTGTCCATCGTCCGAGATTGATACACATGACAATGAAGGAGAGCGGAGATACTGATCGAAATCATTGGTGTCTGCTGATGGAGATAAAAATTCCGGGAAAGTTTCAGTGCTTGTCGTCTCGCCAGCATGACCACTAGGAATGGGAAAACTGATGAGAGAGATGGCTGAAGAAAGTCCCACAGAGATGTCCGACAATAAGGGATCATCATGAGCTTTCATCTGCCAACGCTGCTCAAGCGGAATCACACTCGAATCGTGCTGAAACTCCGCTTCATCGAGAGGAGATGTGGCCGAACACTCTGGCCATTGGGGGACGGGTCGTTCCCAGCAACGTTCGACCAGAGAGTCGGGTGAATCGAGAATTGACAGCACTCGAGGGGAAATTGTTGGACCCCTGGGGGAAACCTTCCTTCGTAAGCCGACATGGGTAGATGACGAGCTTCTCGGTTGAATCGATGATGAGACACACCCCGGAGCAAGTCCTGAAGGATCATCTCTGTCGGAGATATTCCACTTGCGGGTCACCTGGTCTTTAGAACTAACGGACTCGTCCTGGTTAGGCTGATCGCTCAGACTCACGCTGGCAGCTTTACGGTCTCGTTGTCGGGATCGCACTTGGCTCAGACAATGGTCGTCGACAGGAGAATACCGGCAAGGCTGGGGAAGGTCTCGAATGCCACGAGGTCTCCCTCTGGGCCTCCCTCTGGGCCTCCCTCTGGGCCTCCCTCTGGGCCTCGCTCTCGTTTTCCCAGTAGGCTGTGTTTTCTCCCGCTTCTTAGACGGATGCTTCTTCGGCAAAGGCACCACTGCCCCTCCCTGGGTACGCCGGGTCGAGATATGTCCTTGGACAATTGCAGGAGAATGATGTCCCTCTTCTTCCCTGGTCCACCAATTGGCCGGTAGGGGCGGGATCTCGACGACAATGTTGTTCTGCCGCTTGCGGCCTGCTACCTCCGAGAGCTCGGATAGTTTCGTTTTCTTTCTGGCAAAAGCGGAAGAAGAATCCGAGATCTGTCTTTTCTTTCCATTTTCTTGATCGGATTGGAGGGGGATCACGACAGCGCGAACTGTTTGCCGCCTGGTGTCATAATCTCCTGCTCGAGATGGGGTTGTGCTGTCTGATCCGCGCGAGAAAACATCGTCTTGACAGTTGACTCCCGATCCTGAACGATTCTGGGGTGCTCTTGTGTCTTTAGACATGACCTCCGAGTGTAGCGTCGCCTCTGGAGGAGGCCTATCATCCATGAAGGGCATCTCATTGTAGTTTGCTATCCATGCTCCCACCGAATCTTCCTCGTCGGAGTCGTGTGCTTCAACGCGCTTGCCTTCTGTTACCTCTGAAGGCGGGCCTGTATTGCTTGGAATTTTCAACTTGTAAGTCGATCCCCGATTGGTCTGATCCTCGAGTTGTTGCTTCATAGAGGCTGAGGTTCGGTGTATAAAGCCATCATCTCCCTTCGGACGGGTTGTACTTTTTCTTTTGGAAGCATACCGATTTACTCGCTTCTTTTGTCCTTCTTCGTGAGTCGATTGGTCTCGTTTCACCTGCTCTCTTTCTGCGACAGTGAAAGGGATCTGGTGGATGTCTGCGAGGTGTTCAAAGAGCTCCTCCCAAGATGTCTGTGCCGCAAGATTGGTGCAGCGTGGATGGGAACAAGCCCACCGCCCACGCTCGCGGAGGCTCATGTGATGACGAACATGCATTTTCCACTCGCTCACGTTCGTGTACTGCCGGAACCTAACTTCGGGGTCGGCAGTCTTGTCACCGAGGCATTCTGGGCAGAATCCCGGCCGCAGGAGGGTATGGCGAAACTGCGCAATGTTGCATTTCAGCGGCAGAGGACGCATTTCCTCACTGGGTTGGAGATGTTCCACCGCGTGATGTTTCCAAGAGGCCAGACTGCCGAACCACCTGGAGCATGGGAAACAGAATTCTTGAAATTGCCCGACTTTCTTGGCCGCTGCCTTACGGCATCGGTACACGTGTGACCACCATGTAGATGGGTTACACCTGCTATACAAACGTTAGTGGCATTCATTAGTCGTTGACAGTGGCAATCCGGCCACGTACCCAATGCGCTGTTGATGGCAAGTGTCGCATACGTCGAAAGAACTGTTGAGCCCCCGGCAGTACGTTTGCGACTTCTTCGTCTGGAGCAGTCGGACCAGATCGTCCATGATCATCATCCCGATCCGGTCACGGAGACTTCCTTCCTTGAATAAGTTCTCGGCTAGCCGATCCCGCTCAGGCATCAACTTCCTCGTGTAGACAAAGTCCGACTCGTAGAGAAAATCATCAGATATCATGAACTCTGCAGGTGGACAGGTCTGGTGATTCCTCAAAGCCCGGTCGCGCGTCTGGCGTTTCTGATCGTAGACTCTCTGTCGCATTTTCATGTCATATCCGCGTTCATCCACAGGCGGAATTGCCTTCTGGTCAGCCGCAGCCGTCCCAAACTCTTCTTCAAGTTGCTGCCTTCGATAATCAGGCAAAGTCGGCCAATGGTTGTAGTTTCGACGCAAAGAGTACCCGCGAAAGAGCTCATGGAGCCGTTGGTTTTGACGGTCAAGTTCGAAAAAGGTGGCCTGGCCGTCAACCGTGCTGATCGTGGATTGGTACGCTGCCGCGTAGGTGCCTTGATTGCGGTGAGCGCCGAATCGCATACGTTCATTGATGGAATATCCATAATCTGGTCGGTCAGCGCCCATGTTTCGGCCATACGCCGGCAATGTCCGCACTTACTGTCCACTTTAAACAGAGCCTCCCGACGAGATGCGTGAAATGTGAGGCTTTCCCGAAAGCCTGTCCGGTAACCCGCGTCCGGGAGCGCGTGATCGGCCAGAGACGTGGAGGTCAAACTTTCATCGACTGAACCGTCCGCGAAACACCGTGGGAAAATAGGCATGTCCAGACAGTGATCCTCGTAGCCTAGAGAAAGATGGGCCCGCCCGCGGGGTTTCCTCGTAGAGCAAATGTCGGCCCATGTCTTGTAATGTCGCAATGCTCCCGCTGAGAGAACCCGCGCCATTATAAATAGGACGACGTTGTAGTAGAATGGCTGACCGACCAATTCGTAGGGTATATGTTCCGGCCTCGGCTCAGTCAGCATTCTTGAAAAGCTCCCCAGACCCAGGAGTACCCTACTGCTCTCGGGGTAGATCTTGAAGGCCCTTAGCCTTGTCTCGCCGGAGGTCAAACACGATCTGTGGCTGATCGGTCATCCAGACTTGATAAATCTCAATATCCTATAGAAGGCGGTCAGTATGTCTCGGCATCTCGTAAAGATGTTTTTCCCTACACGGAACCGAAGATTCATTTCGAACTCGCCGGCGCGAGCAGATGTCCCGCAGTGGAGAAGTTGAAGACAGTGCAACCCCCACCGGTATAGCTCGTGGTGGTAATCATGCCAGTCGTTCTGCCACAGCTGACGAGAAACGGCCTCGAAGTCGAGAAGAGTGTAGTTTCTGGTCGGTCTCCTCTCTTTAGACAGATCCAGAACGTTATCATCGCCTCCGTCGATGAGCTGCGAACTTCGTCAGAATCAACTTGCTCAATAGCCTAGGAAGCTCCACGTACGTTTAGAATTGTGGAACGTAGGGGCTTCGAGAAATGGTCGCCCGTCTTCCGCTGCCACGCGGTCATGAAATTTTTCCAGAACGTCTCCGCGGTTGAGTCTAAGATCTTGCGTTCCCTGTCTACTCGACCTTTACCTTGCCTTCCTCTCCTGTAGAAGATGAGAAAGTCCTTCGCCGTTTTGGCCTGCGTGGGGCTCGGCCTACATCCTGGAAAGAGTTCCGAGTACTCTTGGACGAACCTGTCGAAGCATTAGAGGAGATCGCCTCAAACCCGAAGACGTTGAGACGACACATACAGGTCCCATTCACGCAAGACGGTCTTGTAGTTGTTCGCTGTCCCGTCCCTGACGGGTTTCAGAGTGAGGGAATCATCAGTCGTCCGTACGGCGTCAACGAATCCGTTGGAGTCCCGGAGCTTCTTGCGCTCCAGGTCTCGCGGCGTCAGAGAGATAGCCATATGACGCGAATATCTTCGTCGGTCTCAAGGAAACATAAGATTCCCAGAGGTCACTAGGACAGGGAAACAAGAAATATAGGCCTCCCGTGAACGAGATGGCCAGGCTGGTGTATTAATAACATACCACGTTCTCTCCGGCACGCAAGGGGGAAATGAGGGCAACATAAAATCACAACTGCGCGGCCACGTCGGCGCAGCAGGGGCCCAACGGTGCTAGATTTTCAGGCGCATGATGGCTGCTCCTTTGGGAGGGTGTGCTTCATGCTGTGCTGTTCCGTAGACGGCGCCATTGTGCCCTTCGGTCCCACGTCGACTCTCACATCACACACGGCCGCCGCGGATTGGCCCACGCTGCCAGCAAGGGGGATGGAGCCTGGCGCACTCCGTCGACCCAGGTCGACCTATCAGGACGGCGGACGCTCGGTGGTCGCGCGGTCGAGTCGAAGGGGAGTCGAAGGTGAGTTGAGGGTGAGTCGCCCGTGAGTCGGGTGAGGTCGAGGTGCGCGGCGGATGAGCCATGGAGCGCGTCGACTGTGAGGGGGGTGTGATTGGGGGGAGTCAACGGGCGAGCGAGGGCGCCGAAAGCGGCAATCAACAACAGAAGAATCTGGGCCGAAATACTTTCTCATTATAAAGAGCTTAATTAAGGTCTAGTGATAGTGACGGCGGTAGTAGCTATTAATAGTAGAGATTAATAAATATATATAGAAAATTATGCTAAGTAACTTATTAATAGGATTCCTTTAATATTAAGTATAAATAAATATATATAGTTTAGTAAATAAATAAGTAAAGATTAATGCATAGTATTATAATGTTTCTTATTCCTATTTTATTCTAAGAGAAAGGTCACTATAATCATATTTAATACTTAGTTAGCTATTATATTAAAAGCCTTCTTTATAATTATATTACTTTAACACTAAACTAATAATATAAATAAAGAAAAATACTATTCTTTATAATTAATATATAGATAAGAGTAATTCTTATAATTCTTTAACTTATAATAATGTCTCTTTAAGATATTAAGAAAGCTTACTTTAGTGGTAACCTCTTTTTATACCTAAAGTTATTTTTCTTCTCACTATTATTATATTATAAAGATTACCTTACTCTTTAACCTTTTATTCCTAGTCTTTTCCTTATAATAGTAATATATTTAGGTTAAGTTAAGATAATAGCTTAAGAAAATATTATTATAAGATAATAATAATATTAAAATGTTCTCACTAAATAAGCTATATTAACTAGTTAGTTAATGTTATTTTAGCTTCTTAATAATTAAGTATACTAGTACTAAATACGCACTAAGTTTAGTTCTACTCTTATGGCTATCTTTTTAAGTATAATAAAGCTTTCACCACTTTTAATAAGCCTTCTTAAAGTGTTTCTAAGTCTTTATAGTTAAGAAATAAAGCTTTTTATTATCTTATTTAATTATAAACTTATTCCTAAAGATAGAGAAACATAATTTATAAGTCTTTTAATTATAGTTATTATATTAATACTTAAGTTAACCTTTATACTTAAGAAGTGTATTAATAATATTAAAACTCTAATATAATATTTCTATACTAAGGATCTTAACTTTCTTAATAAAGATTTCTATAGTGATATTATAAAAAAGTTTATTAATCTTAAATATTAATTTAATAGAGTTCATATTAATTAGGCTTAAGTTATTCTCTATAATATATAGTAAAGTATTTAATTAATAACTAAGTTACACTAATAAAGAGACTTATATTAATATCTCTCTTTTCTCTTTATTATCTTCTTTAGTATTACTAGATATAGATAAGACTTTATTATCCTTATTAAGAAGATTTAACGCTTTCTATACTTATAACATAATATTCTCCTTAATACTTAGTCTTAGCGGTAACTTTAGTAACTCTAATAACTCTAGTAGGTTAGAACTAGCTATTTAAGAGAGATAAGAACTTAGAGACATAGTGTAACACTTTAAACTTACTCTATTAGCCCTTATTATAAGACTATTACTGTTACTTTTACACTTTATATAAGCATTATAAGTAATAAGGGTCTCACGAAGTAATTAAGAGGCTAATAACTCCTAAAGTTAATAGGATAGAGTTATTATGCGCCTTGTACGATTCGACATCATATTTATATGTAGTTATGATATATTGCAGTAAATTATAGTGCTATCTAGGGCTATTGCGGCTGCAGGATGAGTTTGTTAATATAGGTCATATGGCGGTGTGCAGATTTCATACAACTTGCAAAAAAATAAGGTTTTTACGGAATTTTGCAAAGCATAAATAATAAGTTATCAGGTAATTAATCAAGAGATCACATGATCAAAATCGGGTTTACTTCTAGTGTCGCGTTATCGGCCTCTCGCGAACTAGTCACTAGCTGCATAAAGTGAGCCTCAGAACCCGCAATAGGACTAACTCCAGTAGGCAATTTTGATATACAACCCACCAAACGAGGCACTTCTACAACACCTGAAATCATCCTCCTTGACATCACTGCTCCAACGATAAAACATCTCACCGATGAAATGGCTCTATCCTTTCCCTTTCTAATTAGTCAGGAAGCTCCTCATGTTACCCAGAAAGCGAAAATATGCCTCTTGGGTGGAGAGCGAAGCTGATAAATCTAAACATGTTGTCTCTCCTTCAAGTCGTCTATAAAAAGAGGCACATCTCCTCCACGACGGTTGCACTTGTCCATCATTCAAGAGCGTTCCTTCACTTCTTGCAAGACATCTCAATTGATTCTCGATCACCGCGCCGACCTGCAAAGCCAACTTCAAGATGGGCTCCTGCAACAATGCCACTACCTTCGTCCTCATCACCGGTGCTAATCAGGGCCTCGGTCTTGAGTGTGTGAAGAAACTAGCCGCCGAACAACTAGATTTTCACATCCTTCTAGGATCACGAAGTCTGGAAAAGGGTAGACAAGCAGCCAGCACCGTTACAACCCGGGCCCAGGGCACCACGGTCGAACCTGTCGCACTCGACGTCAACAATGAAGACTCGATAAGTCAAGCCGTCAAGTACATTGACGGAAAATATGGTCGTCTCGATGTTCTACTCAACAATGCCGGAGTCATGACGCTCCCGGGCCTCTCTTTCCGTGAAGAGATGAAGCAGGTCATCGAGACCAACGCGATCAGCGCGGCATGTGTCACCGAAGCTTTCCTCCCACTGATGAAAAGGGCCCAGGCGCTGCCGCCCCGGCTCCTCTTCATGTCCTCGGACTTTGGATCCATCGCCTACTGCCTGGATCCCTCGCGACCTTTCTACGGCTACGACGCGAAGCCGTACTTCACCTCCAAAGCGGCAATGAACATGGTCGGGGCTCAGTACGCCGTACAACTCGGCAGGGAGGGGTTCAAGGTCAACATGGTGGACCCGGGCTTTCGGTCGACCAACCTCAACGGCTTTCACGAACTCGGAGGTGTGCCCGCTGCGGGCGTCCTCGAAGCGTGCCGATTGATGATCGACACCGACAAGAATGGCCAACACGGTACCTTCACATCGAATGAGAAGCAGCATCCATGGTAGTGATGATGAGCACCTTCATGGGTGAATTCTGTAGACCTTTGTGGGAGTTTCAGATTCTAGATTCGAATACTCATCTAAATCCATCCAATCGGTTGTCCTCTACGGTATGGCGGGTTATAGTGCCATCGTAGCCGTGTGTGCCTGGAGTCTACTCGGTCGATGGACGTGACTACAAGAATGAATTGCTCATGTGGAAGTAGGTAAATGACAAGAGCCACCGAGTTACCGAAAGGGCCCATCCAAAGATGAACGAAAAGAAAGGAACTATACTAGTCCATGAAGGGAATGTAACCGAATTCATCGCCGAGTAGCCGTGGGAACAAAAGATCCATTTACCGTTTGCCCCCGCATTCAGACAGCCTCGCACTTAACATCTTAACAACCTGTTGGCTGTCGTATTATTCCTCGACGCCCGGCTGCTTCATTATTCTCAACTCATCTGACCCTCTCAAGATGTTATCTCATGATGGTCCGTTGAATCCTCGGCAATAGGCCAAAAAGGAGTAGTATGGAGTACTCCTACCTCTTTTCGATCCTATAGCGAGAACCATGGCCCATCTTAGTGGCTATATCAAGTTTCAGCCTCGGCTCTCCAAAGATTTGCGGAGAATATTGCCTAACTAAACTGGCTCTCCATACTCCATCATTATCGTTCGTGGACTTATCTGGTTCGACAAAAGATTGCTAGACTGTGTCACTTCTCGTGTTGGAAGACACATCGTGGGAAGAGAGTGCGTGTGTGCACCGGAGTCCTTGCCGGTAGTTCAATTGTATATATATAAGAGACGACCCTCCCACGACACCGTTCAAGTTCGTTGACACATCTCAAGCCAGTCCTTTGGTGTTTCCGTACTGTTTCTCTCCATCTATTCCAGACTACCTAGGGTAACAAACAATGGCCCCGTCTGCCGTCACCAATGGCTACGGCGGCATGTATCTTCCGGCGGACGGGAGTACGGACCCGGAACTCTCGAGGCGCGAAGAACGTCCCAAGGTGCTCAACAACCCGGCGGCAGGTGATGTCACCATACTCGAGCAACTGTACGGGACGCGGAAGAAGATGAGGGTCGTCATGCTCGGGGCGGGCATGAGTGGGTTGAACTTTTTCAAGTTCGCCGAGGAGAAGCTCAAGAACGTCGAAATCATCTGTTACGAGAAGAACCCGGACATCGGCGGCACCTGGTACGAGAACAGGTACCCCGGGTGCGCCTGTGACATCCCGTCCGTCGCCTACCAGTTCCCGTGGCGGACGGTCCCCTGGACAAAGTACTACTCCCAGTCCAAGGAGATTTGGGAGTACCTCAAGATGGTGGAGCAGGAAAACAACTTTGTGGAAAAGTACGTCAAGCTGCAGCACAGGATCGTGTCCCTCTCGTGGGACGACGGCGTCGGACAGTGGACGGTCCGGGTGAAGGATCTCGTGTCTGGCCGGGAATTCGAGGACCACGCGGACTTCGTCGTCGACGGAGGAGGGGTGTTGAACAAGTGGAAGTGGCCCGACATTCCGGGCCTCCAGGACTTCAAGGGCACCCTGCTGCACTCGGCGCAGTACGACGAGCGGACGGACCTGACCGGCAAGAGGGTGGCGCTGGTCGGCGCGGGGAGCTCTGCGGTTCAGATCCTCCCAAACATCTACGACAAGGTCGACAGAGTGTACACCTGGGTCCGAACGAAGATCTGGATCACGGCCGGGTTCGCCCAGAACTTTGCCGGAAGGGACGGGGCGAACTTCGTCTACAACGAGGAACAGCGCCGGATGTTCCAGAACGACGACGAGTACCTCGCCTACCGCAAAATGATCGAGGGCGAACTCAACCAGCGTTTCGGGTTCATCATCAACGGGACCTCGGCCCAAAAGGCCGCCCGCGAATTCTCCGAGGGTGAAATGAAGGCCAAGTTGAAAGATCGACCGGAGCTGCTGGAGAAGATCATGCCGGACGACTTCTACGTCGGTTGTCGACGACCCACCCCGGGGAATGGATACCTCGAGTGCCTCGCCGGACCCAAGACCGTCCCATACACCAAGCAACTGGGCCGGATCACGGAAAAGGGCTTCATCGACCCCGACGGCAACGAACAAGAGGTGGACGTCATCATCTGCGCGACGGGGTTCGACACTTCCTACAAGCCACGGTTCCCGCTCCTCGTCAACGGGGTAGACAAGGCTGAACAGTGGAAGGACAACCCTCACCCACACGTGCCTTCATATCTGAGCCTGGCCTACGCCGGCGTCCCAAACTACATCCTCTATGGCGGTGCATACTGCCCGTCGGCCCACGGGTCCTTTTTCCCGCTCATCGCGGCTTACGTCAATTATACGATACAGGTGATTGAGAAGATGCAGATTGAGAACATTCGCTCAATCCGGCCCAAGGAGAAGGTGGTGGAGCATTTTATGAAACATGCCGATACGTTCCTCAAGAGGACAGCCTGTGAGTCGAGTCTCCGCTCATCGACCCGATGATACGTTCTGTGTTGCTCCGCATCATACTGACAAACGAAACTACAGGGACCGGACCGTGCAGCTCGTGGTTCAAGGGTGGTAAGAAGGACGGCAAGCCAGCCATCTACCCAGGATCTCGGTTGCACTTTTTGCGGCTGCTGGAGAAACCACGCTGGGAAGACTTTGACATTGAGTACGACCAGGAAGGAGACATGTGGAGTTTCATGGGCAACGGATTCCATGTCTGCGAACGAGACGGTAGTGATATTACCTGGTACATGGGCCACCCGAAGCAAGAGGTGGACGAAGAAAAGGTGAGGAGGATCATGGACGGTACGAAGGGCATCGAAGTTGGCATCAAACGGTGATGATTGTAGTGGTGGTGGTGGTGGTGGTGTTTGTTTGTTTGTTTGTAGATATTGGTATAGTCGTCTCTAATGTAGGTAGATACCACCTTGTCATTCGACCTGGTCCAAGAATTGTGATTTTGATGGCCCTCAGCCGATCCCTGTCGCTAAATACGGCACATATCGGAAGAAGAGGATGTGCTGGTTTGAGGCGACCATTGACGGTCTTGGGCGCCGGTCAGGAACGAATGACGATGCAATTCTCGATGCGCCGAATTTTATGCCCCGCAACAAAAAACAAAAAAAAAATTGCTTCCAACGAGACGAAAGAGCGAAACGCACCAAGCAAAGCCAAAAGACACACACTTCATTGCATTACCATTTTTCCATCCTTCAATCCTCGTTTCCTGGTCCCTGTGAAAAATAAAATCTTCTTCCTCTGCAAGACCCATCGACCTGTCTATCCGACTTCTCTCCTCCCCCTACAAACTCCGTCGTCGATCTCCATTGACCCCGCGCATCCTCCCTTGTTCCCGCCGTCTTCGTCTTCGTCGCAGTTTCTCTTCCCTCACTCCCAACATGTCTGAAATCACTCACCCTACCATCAAAGGTAATGACAATGACGGACCACACAAACCGAGCAGTGGCTGACTGTCGGGGCAGATGGCTGGTTCAGAGAAATTTCCGACATGTGGCCTGGTCAGGCGATGATCCTCAAGGTCAACCAGGTCCTCCACCACGAAAAGTCCAAATACCAAGATGTCCTGGTCTTCGAGAGCAGCGACCACGGGACCGTACTCGTCCTTGATAACGTCATCCAAAGCACCGAGCGAGACGAGTTTTCATACCAAGAGATGATTACACATTTGGCCATGAACTCCCACCCCAACCCCAAGTCGGTCTTGGTCATCGGCGGTGGTGACGGCGGTGTGTTGCGAGAGGTTGTCAAGCACGAATCCGTGGAAAAGGCCATTCTTTGCGACATCGACGAGGCCGTGATTCGTGTCAGCAAGAAATACCTCCCGGGCATGTCGATTGGTTTCCAACACCCGGCGGTCGACGTCCACATTGGAGACGGCTTCAAATTCCTGGCGGACCGCAAGGACGAATTCGATGTCATCATCACCGACAGCAGTGACCCCGAAGGTCCCGCGGAGTCCCTCTTCCAGAAACCATACTTTGAACTGCTCAGTGGAGCCTTGAAAGACGGTGGTGTCATTACTACCCAAGGTTGTGCGCACCCATCTCCCCCTTCCCAGAAGAAACGTTTCATATTTCTACGACGGCTTTTCAGGAAGTGCCCCTGCTGACGTGTTGTTGTTTTTTTTTCTAGCTGAGAACCAATGGCTTCATCTCCCTCTCATCACCAAGCTCAAGAAAGACTGCAAGGAGGTTTTCCCAGTGGCCGAATATGCCTACACCACCATCCCAACATACCCATCAGGCCAGATTGGTTTCATGGTCTGTTGCAAGGACCCCAACCGAGATGTCAAGAACCCATTGCGATCATGGAGCCCAGAAGAGGAAGAGAAGTTGTGCAAGTACTACAACAAGGAAATCCACAAGGCTAGCTTCATCCTACCGACCTTTGCCCGCAAGGCATTGAAATAAATTTGAATGACATGCCGGGTCGGTTGTCGCTTTGATATTACGTCTTCCAGCATGATACCAGGTCTTTTTTTTATTGCTGTTGTTTTGTCTTGATACAAGTATTCCTAAGCGGTGAAAGAACCGTGATATGGTGATGGAGTGGGTTTTTCTTAGCTCTGAATTCCTACAGTACTCTTACGAGGTATCGGCATCTGGATGATCAGGCTGTGAAGGGCTTTGCTTCTTAGAAATACAGTTTCAGGGTGCGTCTCTGGCCACAGGAGATAGAAATGAACACACGCCCACACACAAAGAGTCACCTTCACTTTAAAACAGTAAACGAACAAAACATGCGAACCTATGGGAACTGAACATGTGAACGGATGTTAGGTGTCTAATTAACTTGTAGTACTTACTGGTCAGGTTGTTGATTCTTGATTGGTTTGGCACCTTTTCCGGAACGTTAATGACGAGCGACTTTGTTTTTACTCTAAAGGAGTGAGAGTGCTCGCATTACACATCTCACTCGTCTGGAGTTACATCCCTTCCTCAACTCAAGCGAAGAAAAGACATGACTTCATCTGATGGAGTCCCTCGTGAAGAATGATGTCACGTCTACGATATCACTCGAAGAGGTGACCGTATGAGGTATGTATGATGGAATACCTGCCCTCGGTGACGAAACTTATATCAGACAAGGCACACACACACACACCTTTGACTTAGCATTCTTATCCTTTTTTTGTATTGTGTCACTTGAAACTACTTTATAAACAAGTAAACATTACAAGAATCGTAACGAATATACCTCGACCACCCAAGATTTTTTAGTTTGCTTTTTTTTCCCAAAAAAAACAAAAGGTACGAGACACAAAAAATGTCATTCACCGCGAACTCCAAGGCACCTCGGATCCATCCAGACCAGGCTCCCC
>NW_015622853.1:0-41146 GCF_000835515.1 Exophiala oligosperma
ATGGAGAATACGCAACAAGGAAGATCGTCAACACCAAGATTAATTCGAGAGGACGCAGCCTCAACCAAAGAGTGTTGGGGAGGCAAGAAATGTCAGAAATGTGGGAAACATGCCCACACCTACCTGTGAGTCAACTCTCTTGAATGAATAGTTATCCTAACGAAACCTAGTTCAGACGAGGGCTCGGCGACAGAGAAGAACGGGGATAAAAAGATCCCGAAATCGTCTTATGAAAACAAATGAAGCTATTCATATACTTCTCAAAGGTTAGCAAGACCCAAGATCGATGGTTGATACAGTGGTCTATAGTTGTTAGAAATAGTACAACATCCAAGTGACTGCGAGATGCGAGAGAGAAGGTTGTCTGCTAGTCTTGTTTTGCTGGAGTTCGAAATTGGTTCGCGCATATGATGTGTTGTTCAAACACCGCTGCACCTTGGATCGAGAATACGAGTCGCTCGAGCATCGTCAAAGGTTCGATGGACATAGGTTTTCAACTATGCGTTTCGCACGCTGACGCCTAGTCTCCTGGTTTTGTTTGCCACTTGTCTCTTTCTTTTCGGGTTTGCCATGACCTCGACTTACCCGTTTTTAGCTGCTCCAACTCAACCTTCCTTCGCCTTGCTTCTTTTTCTTTCATCCATTTAATTGAACCTGCTTTCGCTTGCTCATCCATTTTCCGATCACTATTCAGCGTCATCTCCGCTTCCCGTTGCATCTTGGAGACGCGTGGCTCTTTCCGGCGATGAGGTCATTGATAAATGCGAGGTCCAACTGCGACCGTCTATTTCCAAGTATCTCCGGATGCCTGCGTGCAAACATTACATACCAAAAGTGAGTGTTCCACTTCCAATTGGACCCTACGCGACTTGCTAATTGATCTCTGAGTTCTCCACAGGTTCTCGCGCTTGTTCGTACGCTGCCGCAACTCGATCGGTCAAACAGATTGCGTTCTGAAGAGTTGGGATCCAGCTCCTGCCAACTTATAGCCTCCGCCAACTGAATCTGATCGCTTAGCAGTGTGCGAAGAGACAGCTCGCCCAAACATAGATCTCCACCTTCTGGGAGCGAAAGTTCTACCATCAGCGCCCCAGCGTACACAAGCACGAGAAGAACGAGATCCAATGGTTTAATTGTTTCTGTGTCCACAATTGATGGTGGCAACCAGAGAACAAGGTTTCTCACAACGTGAACTTGGCCAAAATCTTCATGGTGAGGATTGGAGATGCGTGAAAGACCTTGAGAAGGGGCGGACAAGTCTAAAGGACGGGTTTCCAGAAGCGGTTCGCAATCCTGGAAGTTCTGTTCGATGGATTGTAAACTTGATTCCATATCCCTAATAGACCGTATTCTCAAAGACGTATCCGACCATCCGCTCTCCTCGAATCGCGAACGCAGTTCACTTAGAACGCGGAGAAGTCTCACTCGATATTCACTAACAAGTGCGGGCTGTGGTGTTCGCACCAATCCAGCCACACCATGGTGATGAGCAAGCGGTGACTCGTGGGCCCATGGTTTCATGACCTCTCGAACCTGATGACTCATTAGCGATGTCACAGAATCATTTCAATCAACGTACATTCGACAGTCCCTTTCGTAGCTGTTGCCAACTCAACCTAGTTTCGCGTGAGAATTGCTTTTGCCTTGAGCTGGACCACCTTACCTGTTCGGAGCTTGCCAAAGTAAAAGAGTCGTAGCTGCTAGGACAACTTCTGAGTTCTCGCTTGAAACGACTTCAATACCTTGTAATCCAGAATAAGCCAGTGCTTGATAGTGTCGAGCTATGGCTGCAGCCTTTCCCCCATTTTCCCAGCCAAGGTGAGACGCAGAAAACCCCAGCAAAGAGTACTGCCCAAATGCTTCCGGCGGAGCTATTTCAAGGCATCTGTGAGCCATGTTAGAGTTCAACAACGTAACAGCGCCAGGATTGTCTAACATTGGTAAGATTCCACCCCATACAGCATACTCATTCTTCGATAGTTTAAGCGCATGCTCTAGAAGACACGCTTCACTACTCGAAATTTTCTGCGACAATGGGACAGATTGGATGACCTCAAATTTACTTTCGTCGACCAGAGAACTCGGTGATGTGTCGTCTGATTGTCTCTCGAATGTGTTCACTGCTTTGCCTAAGTAGGAGCATCGCTTGCCGCTCTCTGCCGCATTGAGGAGATGTCTCATCGCAGCGTACATGGCTCAACTTGCAGTTTAAGCAGCCATTGCGTGACCTTGAGTACTTCGCTCTTCTCATCTCGACGAGCATCAGCGAGCCTTGTGTTAAAGAGATTTGAGAGATCAGTTTACGGCGCTCATGCTTTTTACATTTAAAGAAAATATTCGCTACAAAAGAGACCAACGCGCTGCTGGTCTCAAAAGATGAAGCATATTGCCTCTTCTTGATCCGCTGGACTGATCAACGCTACATCTGCCTGGACCAACCTTCAGTTGGCGCGTCATATTGGGGCATAGAGTGAGCCAAAGGCTCGCGTAGGTTATTGACGCAGTTAAAATGCCACTCTCCTTATCAGTCAGCCCCATTCACCCAGTCGACAACAAGGAATATGGAAGAAAGGTTACACAAGTTGACTCGAAACGCCAGCCTCTCATGAAAACATCCAGTAGTAAATTGGAACGCGTGCAAAGAATGACATGGCTCAAGAAGACGCCAATGGGAAACTGGCGGTTTGAAACTTATGAGACGATGAAGCCAATGGTGGAGCTTTTGAGCCTGAGGGAAGTGGGGACGCATACAACGCACGCGTTCGTGGTGGCCGGGCGTCAGTCACAATCTCTGGAGTTCCTGAGTCAACTAGTCAAATACATCGAGATTGATCATCGACCACACCCTTCCAACTTCAGGGTCTTTCATGCGAGACCCAATTGACTCATATCTGGTCGCTGAAACGGCCACCGCGCCACCGCGAAGGCAGCAGCTCCGCACTAACCTCTCTACTGCTGAAACAAAAACGGCTTTGCAGACCAGTGTCGTATCCGCTCGGCGGTGCGGTGACACCGTGCTGCGACCTACCTCTTTCGAAACCCTTGCGTATTGTTGGGAAAAGGGATCACTTACTCTAATAAACACGGGATTCAACTTCGAGGATTCGTGGATAGCGACTTTGCTGGTTGTGAAGACTCTCGCAGGTCTACCACCGGCTGGGTTTTCACCCTGGCTGGGGGGCCTGTCTCTTGGTCATCACAACGACAGAAAACAGTTGCTACGTCTACCATGGACGCAGAATATGTTGCAGGTGCCGAAGCAGCGAAGGAAGCGGTGTGGATCCGCAACTTCATTAACGATCTGCGTATACCCGGCGTTCATATTGGCACGGTGCCACTGTACATTGACAACAATTCGGCGTTAAAACTTACTAGGAACCCAGAGTTTCACAGCAGATCGAAACATATTGATGTCAAGCACCATTTCATCCGAGAGAAGGTAGATGATGGTGTTATCAACACACTAAGGGTAGAGACCGCTGATAACCTGGCGGATATCTTCACAAAAGGCCTGCCGAAGCCGACACACATGGGTTTCGTTGATCGACTGAATTGCTCGTCCGGGGGAGAGGCCAAGAGACAAGAAGCTATTGAAGCTGAGGCTGAACTTAGCGACGCAAAGAAATGGAGAAAGAAATCTCAAGCAAGCTCCGGGATCCTTTGATGGTGTCACGACCCTCTGGCCCGCGTCACAGGGGGAGAGTTGGATCCCAGGTCACGTGATGCTCGCTGCAGGCAGCATCACAACTAGTGGCAACTGCCTGGTAGGCAGTTGCTGCACTAGCCAGTGCCCGAGGGTACTGGCTATGGCTATAAGTAACTTCCGTACCCTCATAGGTAGTTCCAAACATCATCACACTTGTTCTCACTTCAGGGTTTCTACTTTTGCTGGTCTTCCTCGACTTCTGTGTAACACTAATCACTCGTCTACGCTACGTGTATTAAAGTACCGGAACTGCCCGGAATTGCTCCAGAAGTCCCGTCCTCAACATCATCTTGGCTGATGAAACTGCCATTGACGAGCTGCAGAGAACTTGCTTGATGTCCACCCATGGAGCCTTGCCTGCCCACATTCGTCGTCGCTCCTCGCACCAATTCCGACATTCGAGGAGGATGTGTCTCACGGTTTGGCGTCCATAGCCGCATTGGCATTGGTCGGTGTCGGCTTTGTTGATGGCGTGGAGGTAGGCGCGCAGGCCGATCTTGCCAGTCCGCATCTGGGTGATGACCGAGCTGATCGCATGAATATGGCCCATATTCATATTCATTTATTCATTTCGGAGCCCTAATGGTGGCTACAATTTTGTTAGTGGATGAAAGTCACGGCCAAGACCGCGTTTGTATGTGAAATGACCGTCATTTCAGACTGGAATAGTGTTAGGTTCTCTACCTGGGGCACAGTGGTGTCTATAGCAATCGTAGCATTGAGAACCATAGGGTCCGACTATAGACTTAGGTTGACCACGAAGGTCCTATCTACTATGGGGAAGGAGCGTGACTATATAGGTTTCCGACGTCCAATGAGCGTAGTGCTCTGTGCGATCAGTGTACCTCTGTCCAGATCCCGCTGGTCACAACTGACCCATACTGATCCACGCAGATCCTTCCTAATCACGTGACTCAGCCTTACCGGCCTACCTGCCTTTCTGAAGTCGCCCTCTGCGTTGGCAACCTCGTGCCAACCCGACTTGTAACACTTGAGTAACTCTTTTGAGACATGCTCTTTAGCACCTACTTGACGATAGCCTGTCACATGTGGTGTTCTCATCTCTTCGCTTCTCGACTTGGTGCCTTTGGTACAGCACGAGCCGATGCTCCCTCTGTGGCTTCAACTACTACAATACCGTCATCACGCATTGCTGCCATACGTCTTTCCTGTAATTCAGCCATATCGATCTTCGGGCCCATAAATACCCCCTTCTTTGATGTTAACCACAGAACCACAACAAATGACACCAGTCCAACAGATACCACTGATACATAGTTCATATTTTCCACCGTGACTGGCATCGTAGTTGGGGTACAGTATACGATATCCAGAAATATTACCCAGATGATCGCTGTGGCATTGACTGCCACACCATATCGACCAAGTGAGAAATATCGCGGTGGAAGGACTTTATCACGACCGCGATAGAGCAGGATAGCTTGTGGCGCTATGCAAGATGTTTGAAGAAATATGATAGCCGCAGATACCATTGCTGAGAATGCAGTAGTTGAGCCAAGGAAGATGAGTCCATACACCTGGAGATTTTTAGATAGTACAGTCAATTGTTGGGGGCGTGTTACTTACGGAAACAAGGGTGCCGGAAAGGCACAAAGCATTAACAGGGGTCTTGAAGCGATTACTGACACGCATCCATAGAGAGGAGTACGGTAGGGCGCCATCACGGGACACTGCCCAGAGAGTACGAGAAGCTGTGGTAGCTAAAGAACCAGTTAGCAACTTCTTCAATAGTGTTACCGCAAAGCTATTCACCATTTCCAACAAGGCACCCAAAGGCACAGAATACAAAAAAAGATGTCAAGATAGACGCAGCGACAGCCGAGCCGGTTCCTTGGTAGTATACCTCGATTAGAGGAAGACCTGGCGTATATCAGCTGATCTGTAATGAAGTATAAAGCATGGTCGCCCACCACTTGCAGTGTTGAGCACAGCGTCCAAGTCGATTATTGAAGCCATGCACGCGCAAGCGAACGGAAATGCTGTCAGAAAACCCATTGCAAGAGGCCATATCATGACTTTGGGCACATTTCGACCAGGATTCTGAATCTCTTCGCAAAGATGCGCCCCACAGTCAGTGCCCAGAAAAGAGTAGACAGCATTACTGATACTCAAGATGAAGGCAAACCCGTCACTAGACCATCCTGTCGAGTTTGTTGTATCGGCAAAAACCCAAGCAGCAGAAGGATATTGGTTTCGACTGCAGACCAAAAGTGTAATTACAGTTGAAGTCAAGGTCAGTAGTGCCACGATAAATTGCATCTGGTTGAATAGAGGTATCAAGCCCGATCCAAAGATGTTGAAAGCTGCTGCAATCCAAATGACTGCAACGTACATCAACCATTGCTGCCATCGTTGAACGTCGTAATCCGGTAGCCAGAGCGCGACGATAGCTATGATCAATGATGAGACAAAGTTTGCAACAGAGGCGGAGGCGAGCCACCATCCCAGGATGCTCAACCATCCGTTGCTTCAGTCTGTTATTGGCGAGGCTTTCTGGAGGGCTCGGTAGATGACTTACAGGTATGCAGCAAACGGCTTATAGTCTTCTCTGGCAACCATAAACGACCAATAGTACTGTGCACCAGCCACCGGATATGCTGAAGCAAGCTCTGCCATCCCCAGAGTGACAATGACAGTCATTGTCCCGGCGACGGGAAGGGACCAAATGGTTCCAGCTGCAGAGGCTTCTGTCAAGCTGATACCCATCGAAGATCCAACACCAAGCCAAGTGCATGTGAGAGTAAACGAGAGCGCCCCCAAGCTCCAAGTTGAGAATTGTCTCGGCATTTCTCTTTTGTATCCGAGAGCTTGGAGCTCTCCATCATCGACGAAGGAATCATTTTCGCAGGCCATTTTTCCTGAATCTTTTAAGTCTGTGAGTACATATGATCAGAAGTAACTGCACGTTCTAAAGTTTCAAAGAATGGATATGTCACTCTTTAAATGTCTCCAAAACATCGCCTGGCGGGCGTCCGCTGTGACTTGCCTAAATTTGTTGGCCGGATGTATAAGCACATTTAATCGTGGTCAGTGGGTCTGATTATCATACTTTATTGACATATCGGGAGACAGTGCGCAATGCTCCGTTTCGCTGTCGCATACCCGATTCGTATCGGGTTGGATCATTGCCACCCTTCCTTTTGTTGAGGATATGAGATTATGCTCAGGCTCGAGATGTTTTTCCATTAATTCGTTGTTATTGTCTTCACAATCATGGCTCCGTCCTGCACATATATATACACCCTCTCAGAGGGAGATTCCGAAATGTATTTGCAATGATGACCAAGAAATGACTAATCTTTCTCCCTATCATCCCACGTCGGAGGGCATCTGAACTGAATCTTCAACACAGACTCCAGATTCCACGCTCCCGCGTCAAGTCAAAATGATGTCCAGTCCTAGATCCACCATCGAACTTTCCCACCAACGTCTTCGTCGTGGGCACTGTCATCTCTTCTCTGCCAGACGTCGAGCACCACCTTCTCCATAGATAGGACATTCCCGATACCTTTGGCTCTGCCCTTGTTGAACAGGCAAAACGACCGCGTGCGCAAGTCGGCCACATCTTTAGCCTCATATGCTGTCACGAACTCGGGCCAAAGTAATCCACACGCCTTGTAGCCATGCTGGACCTCGAGTTGTCGAACGGCGTCGAAGTGGTCCAGGCTTCTGCGCACCAGAGGTTGAAGCTTTCTTGGGAGCGTACGTTGGAGGCACCGCTCGAAGTATATCAGTGTCGCGCAGAAGAATGTACACGTATGATGCCCAGCTAGCCTGTCTTCACCGACTTCCAAATCTGAAACGAGAGCTTCAGGGTCGTTGAGTCGGATGTGGGCTTCCAGGTCCTTGATTTCTTCTTCTGCGGCCTTGCGCGCAGACGTCGAAGGCCGTGTAATGCCAAAGAGCTTCGTCAGACAGTAGGTCTTGTCCAATATGGCCGTCATGAGCCAGCCGTGGCCGGCCTTCGCTTCTTCAAGCAGATATGCAGGCCGATGTGGACGTGTGTCAGGATTCCCAGGGGTGTCAATGCAGATGAAGATCTGACATAACATCCAGAAGTTGTCACTCAGCGCCGCATTGCTGGCTATGGTCGATCGGAACCACGACTTTCCCCCATCCAAGTGGGTGTCTCAGATTTCAAAGCTTCCGGTCATCACCTCGATCGATGACATGGTGATGATGGTTGCGAGAACCGCTTCCTGGTGTGACGGCTCGGCGCCCGCTTTGACCTGCGACAAAGTCTTGCGTAGCTGATGAAGGCTGAGCTCATGGTATCATGTTCCTATTTCCTCCAGATGGTCATTGGGAGAAGATGTTGAGATGCGAGCCCGATTGAAGGCGGAAATGGCATAGAGTGCGTATAGTAGGGCGACATTTCCTGAAGACCCCTGGTTCAACTCTGGAGCTGCAAGCACCAGGCCAATAAAGAGCGTGCGAAGCGGGTTGTCGTAGCGGGGTATTGGTATTATCATTTCACTCAAATCTGTGATCCAGTGCTGCAATAGCACACGCTCTGCGAGTGAGGCTGAGGACAGGTGTGGCCTGACTTGGGGCTGTATCTTCTCCTTGCTGGAATCCGTAGTTGTTCCGGCCTCGAAATCCTCCAAAGTGGCAAAATCGGCGTCGTCCACGTGCCATCGCTCAATATCATCTTGATAGTCCTCGTCATGGTTGGAGTTAGTGCTCTCCAAGATGGATGCCGTCGAGGCCACCGAATCGGAACCGTAGTTTTGCTGGCTCATTTCTGGAGAGCCGGTCGCGGCAGCATCTGAGGCTTCATGACTTTCGGATTGACCCGCTCCTTCGAGAAAAGATGGTGCATGGCTGGGAGATCTCGAGAAGGAGGCTGAAAAGGCTGAAAACAGCCCTGAGGTTCTGGAATAGCCCACATAGGATTCGAAGTCGGCCTCGGCTGTTTCGATGTGGGCCAAAGCCGACCTGAATTCATCAGAGGTCAGCAGTAAACGGTTAGGCTCTTGCTCCGGTATGAGCGACCGACGTTGCGCCCGACTACCGTGATTCTGCTCATCCTCCCAAACCAATTTCACACGATACCCTTCACGAAAGAAGTTTGGCACCTAGGCATCTTTGACACTTGGGCTTCTGCTCATCGCATTTCGTGCCGCGATCTCGGCATGTCCAGCAGCCCGTGTATGTTTTGGTCCATTTGACAGGATCCCGGGCTTATACGGCGGTGGTTGGGACACGGGTGAATGACCGTAAATTGCAAGACCGAGGCATGCGAGCCTGCCCCAATTGGGATACGAGTACAGGTCGCTGGCAACGGGCCCGAGTTTATTGGAATGGCCTTCTAGTAGTCGAGGATTCTACCCAATGCGGCGGTATGAGAGTCGTGCTTAGTAATATCAGAGGGATGCGAAGGAGACCAAAGATGGCCTAGTGAGGAGGGGGAAGGCCAAAGCGTCCTGATCTGTCGGTACTTTTGTCACTCACGGCTTGTCCGCGGTACTGGTAAGTTTCAGTGGCGTGGACCGGGCCTTAGATAGGGTAAGATAAGGTCGCTCCACCGGAACCCTGGAGTGACAGTCGCAATTTATTCTTCTTTTCGAATTCTGCAGCATGGTTTGGAATATTGAACTAGCTGATAGCCTAAGACTTTGGGAAAGAGTACTTCGATTAACCATCTAGTGGAGAGAACAAAGCTGTTTTTACAGCAGTTCGGGGTTGATGTCACGCATTACGCACGAGCACTATGTGGGACGGCCACGTGGGCTAGTCGACACAGCCTGACTGGACCAGGGTTTGCGCCACACTTAATAAGGAGATTTCGTTTCTCCACCACATGTACCTTTCTATGTACACAGGGCGAGGAGGGGAAGGAGCCCGTCTTGCGAGAAAGTGGCCCGCCGAGCAGAACACAATTTATCTTGATGAACTTTTCAAACGATTGCAGATCGAAATTCCCGAGATAGAGACTTTTGATCTTTTCGGGTTACATTGAGCTCGATACTCCATATTTCCACCTATAAGGTGTGCGGATTGCAATGGAGAGGTCGCCCAAAAAGTAAACGTCTGCACCACCATGCGGTATTATTCACGCTGTAAGCCACGACTCAATATGGGCGTCAATGGCAGTTGTCGTCTTTCATTATCTACCTCTTAACTACCTTGCGCAGTAGCCACCGTCTACATTTACCATAGTACCTGTCATCCAGCTCGCACCGTGGCTGCAGAGAAACAATACTGCCTTCGCCACGTCCTCTGGCTTGCCCAGGTGCGGCCATGGGGACGCGCTGTGCAGCTGTTCGTGGAGAGTCGCATCCTCGAGGGCGGGGCGGACCATTGCTGTCTTCAGGAAGCCAGGGCATATACCATTGACATGGATTTTGTCCGGAGCGTAGTCAACCGCAACCTGTCGGGTTAAATTTGTCACTGCGCCCTTGCTTGCGCAGTAGGATGCTAGGAAAAATATCAGCGTCTAGAATCATAAGGGTGGCGGGTGGCGAAAAGGGAAAGACAAATAGAAAGAACGTCAAGGTGGAAAGGGATGACAAACGTTCCATCGACAAGGCGACCAAGCCGCCGATTGAAGAAATATTCACAATCCAGCCACGATCCCCGGAAGGTTGAGGTTCCTGTCTCAACATCTGTGCAATAGCATATTTTATACCGAGAAAAGTACCCCGAGTATTGATGGCCTGAAAAAGATCAGAAATTATCCCCTGTATTGATCGCCATCTTGTACACCGGCCTACCATAGTCTTGTCGAAAGCCTCTATCGACTCTTCTGCGATTTTATTCTGCCCACAAAATATTCCCCGCATTGTTAACCATACTTCATAGTGTTAGGGGCCACTCTCCATTCGATCGGGTTTGAAAGGGGCATCTCTGGCTGTCCTTAGATCTAACGCACATGTCTAGCCTGCCAAATTCAGCCACTGCGGATGCGATAAGGCCCTCCATATCATGCGGCGAGCTGACATCGGCCTTTATAAAAATTGCCTTGCCTGCTTTTGTCATTATCTCGTGTGTAGGCGCTGTCTCGACCTCATACCCGCCCGGTCGTAAGTCTGGCCTCAAATCGCTGCATACAACAGAAGCGCCTTCGCTTGCCAGTGCCAGTGCGACGGTGCGACCAACTCCGGAAGAAGAGCCTGTAACGATGGCGACCCGGCCTTCAAGACTAGAAGGTAACTGATTAGCGTCGTGAACAGGGTGTTGTAGGCAAAAGGACCGCAGCAACAGCCTTACTTCAGGATACGAGACATGTCGGGCGACGAATAATTATATACTGGATCAGCAGAACTAGGGATATGGCTCGCAACAGTGTAGGTCTGAAATATTACTTTATGAAGAGGTTGGCTTAAGACCAAAAACCACAAACATTCCAAATATAATCGGCGTACTTCGTTGGCGGAAAATCTAGGTGTCTGCGTCACCGTCAGCTTCATGAAGGGTTCGGGGAAACTCTATTTCCTGATCGCTGTTACTTGCTACATATGGGTGGGCCATATTGGTCCATCAGTCTCGCCTTCACTTTTTACCCCTTATTTTCCAGGCATTTTACGGATTCGTAAAACACGCAATACATCTCAATAGACTGCCAGCCGGTTTAAGCCTACCTAAGCATAATTGGCGAATCTATACGCCCCATCGCCGTCGACTGCTATATCAGGCTGCTTATCATAATTGATCCCCGTCTTAACCGTCAAATGAACCTGCGCTCCTTGTGTCGCTTGCGCCTACCGCTTCCAAGCTCTCTCCGTGTTTCGATTCTTCTGCCTCTACCATCGTCTTGAATGGCCAGCAACACGCCATCGTCGGCACAGTCTCGATCAAACAGCCTGATGGTCATTGGCGCCCGCTATTATTGATTAGACACCACCACCGCGCCTCTGCACTGCTCAAATTTCTCTGCCTCCTCCTCTTCCCCATGAAGCCCAAGTTTTCTTAATTCAGTGACAACACCTCTTATACCCAAAATGGCCCCCATCACGGAAGGCGAGAAGGCACTAGCGTACGATGATGAAGCTGTCACCACCACTCCTCCTCATCCAGGCGTCGATATCGGCGTAGTCATTGGAATCGAACCCACGCATGTGCTGAATGAGTCCTTTAATCTCTGGAGTAGTCTGGGACTGCAGCACTCACTGACCTTGACACCCCTTGCGTGCTGAAGTACTCTTAGATTCCTTGAACTCGGAAGCCCTGACAATTATCGCAATTTTGGTGTATATCATCGTCCTCCTGGCTGCGGCCGTCCGTCTATTCTCACGGATCGTGTGGTCTATTTCACGACAAGGAGCATTACCCTTCGCGGTCTGGCTGGCAAAAGCCAACAACCGTCTCGAGCTCCCTGTCAACGCTATTTTATCCAGCTCCGTTCTCGTTGGCGCCATGGGCGCAATCCTTCTCGGATACACAACAGCAATAAATGCCATTCTGGGTGGCGGCATTGTTATGTGCTATCTGTCATACGTCCTGGCTGTCGGGAGTCTTCTCTATAGCGGCCGAGCGAAGGTGTTCCAGAGCGAACGCTGTTTCAATTTGGGCCGAAGCGGCATTTTTTTCAACATCATTTCGATTATCTGGATGCCCTTCAACACAGTCTGGCTCTGCTTTCCATCCTACCTTCCGGCAACAGGGTCGACCATGAACTATGCCTCCGCTGTCATCGGTGGTGTTTTTCTATGAGCTTCTATTAATTGGTTTGCATATTCGAGGACTAGATACACAGCGCCGGTATCGATGGCTATCGGGGGTTTCTCGAATGCACGCGGCTTGAAGGTTGATGCTAAAGTGACCGAAGATCCATGTGTGTCTTGTTGTGGAAGAGGTTTATTTCACCTGTGAAAATTGATCTATTTGTTATATCGATGGGCGATCTATCGAGAATGGACGGTTAGTTACGCCTTTTATTCGGTGCGAGTTGTTTGATACACCCAGAATTTTGCGTGCAGATAAATAGCTCACTATTTCCAGAATATTCGTACTTGCAACCGTGGAGACGCTGGAAGTAATTTAACTGTGGCTCGGACTTTTGGCGTTGCTTCTTCACCTGTCCAAACTCAGGCATCGTGATTCTCTAAAATGACCTCAGTTACAATAAATGCTGCACCAAAAACGATATCTGTCTCTCTACATTGACTTCGAATGCGGCGCCACTGTAAGGTTCGAAGTGACCTGTTTTTGCCATGAAAAGCAGTTCTTTTGGTTCTCCAGCTTCTCCAAACTTTGCCAGCTGAGTGGGCACATGCACGGCAGTATCATCCCCCGCAACGACCATCAACAATGGTGTGGGAGAAATTCGCTGAATGTATGCTCGAGGCTCGTTCTTCATCAACTTAAAAAGACTTTGTAAGGTGATTTTGTTCTCCCAGAAAACGTCCTCGGGGAGCGGGCTCTGGACAAAAAATTTATACGCGTCCGCCTCTGGAAGTATGCTCCCCGATGTGCCAGCCTCTGCCTCCGCGAGACTGCTTGCCACAACGGTCGTTATCTCGCCGGCTTTGCCAGTCGCGATCCCTGCGCGGTCCGCAAGAATGCTGGGCATAATCGGCATCAGTGTAGGCGCGTTACTATTTCCTGATACGAAGGGAACCTGTGCGATTACAGCTTTAATCCGTCGGTCGACGGCAGCTGCTTGGATAACATTGCCGCCGCTGTAGCTAGAACCCCAGATTGCGATACGCAGGGGATCGACGTCTGCGAGAGTAGTGGCGAAGGTAACAGCGTCGTGATAGTCTTCAATCTGTCCAAAGGCATCGACCTCGTATCTGGGTAGCCCTTCACTGGCGCCGAAGTTGCGGTTATCGTAAACGAGGCAGGCGAAACCGGCGGCTTGTAATCTAGTCGCGAAAGAGTCTAGATATTGTTCTTTGATCCCGGTTAACTGAAAAATAGGACAAGTAGTAGCAAGGTATACAATTTGCGATTATACAGGAGAGGTGTCGGGGCTTCGATAGGCAAGCAAGCACATATTTTGGTTAAGGTGAGTACGCACACCATGGGTCAGTATCACTGTAGGCGCTTTGTCACCCGCGGGATAAAACCAACCCCTCAGCTCTAGATGGTCAGCTGTCCTGAAGCTTCATCCTTGGCTTCAAGTACTGCATATTCAATCCAAGACGCGTACACATTCTATATCGCAAGGGACTATCCAGCGATGAACTGTGAGAAACGAATGATGGTTGGGGGGCAGGTGGAGACTTGATAGGCCCAGAAAGTTTTCTCATAGGCTCTCGCGGTGGGTTCCGGGAGGACTTCAAATCAATGGGCTAATTACTCAGGTTCTCAAGCGCCTATATATAGCTGGCGGATCACGACACATACTCGTACCCAGCAACAGGATCCTGTACATTTGACATTCCTCGCCTTCTCCCAGTCTATTGTACGTAATCAAGCATGAAGTCCGAAGATTCACCTCCTCAACCTCAACAAACCTCCAGAAATCATCTTCCAGGGCAAAACCAGGAAGGTTTGATAGCAAGCATGGGCATGAGCTGCCAGGTACAGTCCAACACATAGTCAATCCTGGTCTTTTCTGCCACAACTAACATTCTAGTCCATCTTGCCACTGAAGTCCTTTACTCGGCCGACCGTCTGCATTACGTTCTATACGTGGGACAGACTGACCTGGAGGGATTCTCATGTTTTAACGGGCAATTCTTTAAATCCATCCGACGTCGAGCAGCTCGCGATGAAGTATTTGAAGCAGGGTTTCAGGGCTTTTGATGCTGACCTGATAATCTTACACCCAAGAGATTGCTTTGAGGCTGCGACCGCCAGGGGGAGGAACTTTATCCTCTTGATGCCAGAGAACAATATCGACATCAGCGAAGAGCTTGAGGCCTCTGTACTGAAACTATCGACCGGCGAGGATGCTTCATGGTGAATGTCGGAACTGGTGTGAAGAACGACAACGAATGTGGGCAGGCAAAGCTCCGTGCACAGACATCAAGCAAGTTCTCTGTAGCTCGTCAATGGCGGTCCAAGCAGCCAAGATGATGATACGGACGGGCCTTCTGGAGCAATTCCGGGCAGTGCCGTCCACAGTACTCCAATATTCGTAATCGTGAACGAGTGTACTATTGTCATACAGAAGTCGAGGAGGGCCAGGAAAAGTTGGATCCCAGGTCACGTGATGCTCGCTGCAGGCAGCATCACAACTAGTGGCAACTGCCTACCAGGCAGTTGCTGCACTAGCCAGTGCCCGAGGGCACTGGCTATGGCTATAAGTAACTTCCGTACCCTCATAGGTAGTTCCAAACATCATCACACTTGTTCTCACTTCAGGGTTTCTACTGGAAAGGTCTGACAAGTGCACAGATACAGGACGATTATTAGAACTATAGATATAGGGGTACTGCGCTGGAGCCAAAGCAGGAAGCCATTCTGGGCAGGGACGGCTTGTCTTCGTGGAAGTGACAGGGTGGGAACGCCTGTATTTATAGCTGGACGCTGCATACCTGCCCTAGGGCGGTTGGGACAGACTATGAAACAATCAATCAATCAATCAATCAATCAATCAATGGGCAATATTCACATTCGTATTCACATTATTCACTTCATGTTCGGCAGATAGTTGATCCGTTCCGGCCACCAAACGACGACGTTGATTCTTGACCCTTGTAAGCTTGCAAATGTCAGAATCTACCCAGAGAGGCTTACATCGTGGTCCGCAACCGCTTTCCATTCTGTTGAGTATCTAGCCTCCGTCGTTTTGCACAGTTCAGAGCCGTTGAAGGTCGATGCGGATTCACGTGAGTAAACTCATCTCAAATTGATGTATTTATATCCGTAGCCTGAACCAGCTCACCTACACCGAATCAATTACGAGGCGCGGAGGCGACTTGCTGCACTTGCAATGGCCCAAAAGCAGCATACATGCCGTGCAGGAGAGGCTTCGCGTAGTGCGCCCTTCAAACACGCTCCGAGAGGCTCGAAAGTTCCTGGTACGCGAACTTGTTTATTTCGAAGCCTTTCTGGCTTAGTTGGAGCGCGATTCTTCTCGATAGGCATACTTCTCATGCCAGATGGATCTGACCGTCTGCTATCACTGGATTCCGTGAGCAAACAGCTCACGTATTGGAAGATATGGCTGTGGCTCTCGGTGAGTTTCGCGTGACGCGGAATCTACCTCGCAAAGACTACCTGGCACTTAACAACGGGCTCGATAGGTCGATTTCGCCTTGCTCGTCGGTCCTTGAGCAAAGCACTGTCTCAGACACGCAAGAATACGATGACGGTGAGGGGCCACTGTTAGCCGAGTCGGTCTCGCAGGTGTCCGGTGGCTTCCCAACGGTTCTCACATCAGAATCTGGGGAACTTTGTCTGTCGACAGGCCCCAGCGTTGTAGGGTCCGCGATGAAGAGGCGAAAAATGCATACTAGCTGGACTCAAGACCATTTTTGGATTACCGAGCTTGACGCGCAGTGGAGCAAAAGAGGCCGACTTCCACAGAATGACCGCCTGCTCGTCTGCAAGCGATGTAGCTGGTCTTCCTCCGACTCCTCTCGCCACGGCACGACTTCAAATTTGCTCACTCATCTTCGCACACGCCATTGCCTTGGGCCCGAGTCAGCGTCGACAGAAGGCCCGGCTCGAGGCCCTTTAAACCGTATGCTGTGTTTCAGGGAGGAGGGCAATAGCCTTGAACAAGCACTGGTGCGATGGGTCGTTCAGACAAGACAGCCTTTCACCACGGTCGAGCACTCGAGCTTCAAGGCGATCTTTGACGCTGCAGGAGCCCAGCTACCCCTGAGATGTGCCGACACTCTCCGTGACCGTGTCAAGAATGAGTTTGAAGATTATCGTCAGGGATTGAGGCGTGAGCTTGCTCAAACCTGTGACAGTATTGCCATCGCTCTCGACACATGGACGTCTGAGCACCAGTTAAGTATTATCGCGGTATTTGGGCATTGGATCACGCCGAGCTTTGAACGACGGGCAGCGCTGCTGGATTTCGTCGAGCTTTCTGGACCACATTCGGGCGAGAATATGGCGGCGGCGGTCCTCGAGATGCTCCACGAGCTCGATATTGCACCCAAGCTCCTCACCATCACTGGTGACAACGCCGGCAATAATGGAACCATGTGCGATGCGCCCTATGCAGTGCTGTCGAAAGTCTACGATGACGAGGATGGTAATTTTCGCTTGCGGCCGCTGATGCGGTTCCACGGCCGCGCAAGCTTTATTCGATGCCTTGCGCACATCATCAATCTTATCTGCAAGGACATCTTGACGCAACTGGGGGTGGGATCGATGAGAGAGGCGAAGGCCACGCTGGATCATGCGAGTGCAATAAAAAGCCGGTGGCCCGCAGAGCCGAGCGCGGATGTGCTCATAGGGAAGAATGTTGTTGTGAAGATCCGCATGCTTGTGTTCTGGATAGCTCGGAGCCCCCAACGCCTGCAGGACTGGCGAGAGGTGTCGCCTCGAAAGGTCATTAGCTATGATGTTGAGACTCGCTGGAATTCGACATACACGATGATCGCAGACGCGCTCCGACTACGTAAGGAATTGACCCAATACATCCGGACCCACTCAGAGATCGAGAATCTCCTGCCGTCTGAGGAGGATTGGCTGCTTTTAGGACAGATTGAAAGTGTCCTGAAGCCTTTCTGGGAATACACCAATGTCGTCTCTTCAGACATGCCTGCCATCGCCGACAGTCTAGCGATATACTGGAGTCTTGATGATCTACTGACGGATATCAGCACAGCGCAGGGCGACTTCCAGAACATCCATGCCTCAGTCCAAAAGGCGGTTCGACACGCTCTAGAGAAGGCCGAGAAGTTCATTCGCAAAATGGACGAGAACGTCTTATACTACGTGGCGACCGCCTTGGATCCGCGTATCAAGACGTCGTTGATCACAGCGCACATGAACAGTGTCGATGCGACGTTGATCGTGTCACAGGTCCGAGACTTTCTCAAGACCGAATATCCATTTCGTTTCAGTCTTCAACCTGAGCCTCAACAACCGCCAGGGATGCCAGATTCGTTGTGGAAAACTTTGAAACGGTTGCAGCCGGAGTCGGGGTCCAGATGTCCGACATCGACAGGTACCTTGATTCGGCCGTGGTTAGCTGGTCACAGAGCTGTGTAGAAGATGGCAACGCTGGCTGGGCGCTCAAGTGGTGGAAGGCCAATGCCTTCGAGTTCCCGTCAATGGCACGCGCAGCCCGTGACTATTTGGCGGTTCCCGCTACCGAGGTCGGCGTGGAACGTGTGTTTAGTGGAGCTAGAGACGTCCTAGGTCTCCGACGGCAGTCGATGAGCGCTGACACCATGCGCTCGTTGGTCCTGGTTAAGGGCCACTATGATTCTCGCATATAGATATGAGAAAGAAAGGGATGTGTAAACTGGTGGAGCAGGAGACATGATTTGCCGTAGAGTTAATTGGACTGGGATAGACTCTTTTAGATTCACACCCAAGTCGACAGCGACGGCGAGGATTGAATGAGGATGCAACACGACAGAAATCTGGTTATTTCCCATCCAGGAAATGACGAGCATCCACCCTCCCTTCCTGCGACCCACATGTGTGAATATTCGTGAATATTCACGAATATTGGCAATACGAATAGACTCCATATTCGTGAATATAGCTTATATTCATGAAAAACACCACCCACAGCTCAGAACAAATTTTTGAAAACGCGTAAATTTCTCTAGTTCTCTTTGTCAACCTACTTTACCTTAGGCCATTATTACGAGTGACGCGTCCAAAACGCGTGATTTCGTGGTAATGGCACCGAGATGGCCGCAGGTAAACAATGGTCCCGAAAACATCAACGAGCATGCCACATACCTTAGAGAAGCAAGTCACCAATTGCAGGCCGCGGATAAGGGCAGGGCCAATCAAATACCCTGGAATGTAGTTCAACCGTACATTGCATCCACCGTGGCGCTCATCAGTAAGGTGCTTCAGCAGCCGTCGATGAGCGCCGTTCTCCAGCAGATTCAAGACGCGGCTAAGGGGATTGAGGTCATTCGAAGAGACATCACCGTCGTTAAAGGCTCCGTAGGACTCGGCACCACACCATTGAACATTGCGAACTTCACCGGCGGCAAGACTGCTACGCCATCATGGGCGCAGGTTGCGGCACAGGCCAAAGGCGCCATGTTGCCGCTACCGCCACCACCAATCCAACAAAGCCCACACGCCTACAAGACCTCGGCCCCAGTCACCGCATACAGAGATCGGGTTGTCACGGTCAGGCTGAAGGACCAGAGTTTTGTTCAACGGTACCGAAGCCATCCAGTTGCTTGGACACGACAACAAGTACAAGCCTCAATACGGCAGAACACCCCCTCCAACTCGGTTAAGGTGGTAGCGGCGTACCAGCTCAAAAGCGGAGATATCCAGATATTCACCAGCACGACCACGGAAGCCAGACAACTCAAAGAGCACAAAGGCTGGCTGAAAGGTCTGGGGTGTTGTGAATTATGGCAGTGGAAGCATTTATTTTTTTTTATCCTTATTTTTCTTCTATCTTCTTCTTTAAGGAAGAAGTATATATACATCGAAGTGACATACTAGAAGCTTCCCTACAATTTCCAAGCATGCGGAATCATTCCATGAAGCTTTCCTGAATGCCATGATAGTTGGTTGAGCCTCATATCACAACATGGAGTACCACTGTCTTGGTGCCTGCTTCAGTTGAAGCTCAGAGCTGGGAGACAAGTGTGATGTTCCATTCGAACTATCTATGAAGGTGTGGGAGTTACTTATAGTCACAGCCAGTGCCCGGGGCACTGGCTAGTGCAACAACTGCCTGGTAGGCAGTTGCCGCTAGTTGCGATGCTGCCTACAGCGAGCATCACGTGATCTAGGATCCAACTGAAACAAGCACCGCGTATCTGGTACCAAACCCTGACCAACTTTCTCCGCAGCTTGGGTTTCGAACCCATCAACGCGGATCTCGGGATCTTTGTCCGGAGCAACGTGTACCTGGCCGTATACGTCGACGACCTTTTGATCATTGGGCCCAGCATCGCCGAGATAAAGAAGATCAAGCGGAGCTTGAAAACCGGTTTCAGATGACAAATCTCGGACCGTGCAGCTACTACCTCGGCATGTCCATCCGACGAGATCGACAGAACCGAGTACTCTATCTCAGTCAAGAAGCCTACATCCACCAGGTTCTCCCTCAGTTCGGAATGGACGATTGCACACCCGTCAGCACGCCCGTAGAAAGTTCACCTCTGCCAGACAACAGACCAGGATATACCTGCCCAGCGGATCAGAGAATCGAGTACCAACGCATGATCGGATCTCTAATGTATATCATGCTCGGAACCCGAGGAGACATTGCATACGCCGTCTCGACGGCAAGCCGGTATCTGTCAAACCCGGAACCACAACATATGAAACTGGCTCGTCGAGTCCTCCGATATCTCAAGGGCACGAGGACTCTCCAACTGGCATATAAGGGTCACCTCCAGATGTTGAGAGGTTTCACCGATGCAGACTGGGCGGGCTGTCCCGACACGAGACGATCGACAGCTGGTTATCTCTTCAACATCGGAAGCGGAGCGATCAGCTGGCAATCCAAGCGCCAGAGTGTCGTGGCCCTCTCAACCTGTGAAGCTGAGTTCATGGGGCAGACGCAAGCAACGAAGGAAGCGATCTGGTTGAGAAGGCTCCTGCACGAACTCAACATGGGGCAAGGAAAAGCCGCCACAATCATCTGCGGCGACAATCAAGGAGCCATCGCGCTGTCCTCGAATCCTCAGTACCACTCCCGCACCAAGCACATGGACATCCAACGCAAGTGGCAGGGAGAGGTTCAAGGCTCTGGGGCAGTTGAACTGAAATACATTCCAACGACAGAACAGATCGTCGATGGACTCACCAAGCCTCTTCCACGAGACAGATTTGAATGGTTTCGGAAAGGGCTAGGCATTGAGTGATGTTCACGGACGTCGACCCAAGCTCAGAAGCGGATACTCAGGCACCTGTTCCTTTCGTTATCTTTCAAGCGGCCCTTGAAGGTGTCAATGGGGGCTGTCAGCACCGTGATCTTTAAGTCGCCGGTACTCTCCTAGCGAAGGTAGCCATCGAGTGGGAGTGTTGAAGATCCCGGTGGCTGAAACGGTGTGCCAAGGATGGGGAACTTGTGTATATAAGAGAGTCATCCCGCCTGAAAAGGATAATCTTTACAACCAACAATACTATCACTTGCTTTAACAGTTTCAGCCACCGGGATCTTCAACACGGACCATATTCATATTCACATTTATTCGCCAAGATTTATGTATATTCGTATTTATTCGTGAATATTCACATTATTCGTATCCATTTCGGAGCTCTAATGACAAGGGACAGTCAGCCACTCGCGACAGTGATAGCCTGGCGAAAACCGAGAATAACCTGACCATCAGGATCCAGCTCCCCCCTGTCCTTAATGAAGCCATTCTCAGAAGATCGAAGACATGAACAAGGGTCTCCGCAACAGGTGCTTACTGATGAACTGGACTGTGTCATGAGTTTACAATGCTCGATGCTGTGTGCTTGGTTTCGTCTCTGATCATTCAGGAAAATGGAACATACATGCACGTGTCTCCCTATCAGATGCCCAAGTCGACAGGTGGTTTAATGCCCGTGGACTCCGAGAGCGACCCATGAAAATTCCATCCGGCACCTCTCTGCTTTTGGAACATCCCTTCAGGATCATATTTGGCGCTCACTACCTCCAGAAATCTCTTGGCCTCCGGTCCGTAAGAAGAAAAAACGTCCTGGAAAGGATTGGCGTAGTTGAGATAGATATACTCATGGTGCACACCCAGACGTTTCGCTTCTGCCTGCGTTCTCAACGCAGTTGCGTGCAACGCTCTCCACACACGATGACTTTGTGCCCCAACTGTCCAGTACGGCTCCATCAAGTAAACCAGAAAAGGGCCTTTATCGGCCAAACCAAGAGCGTTGCCTCCGTTCCGTTTCATGGTCTCGATAATATTCTGAGAAGCGAAGTTGATGTCTGCCAATCCCGCTCTCTCGATACCATCTATATCCACGATGGGATCAACTTCCTCGCGCCAAGTCTCGAAGAAGAACTTGACGATTCTCTTGTCAGGGACCGTGCAGAATGTCCAGAAGCCATTGTAAGATCCTGACACGTAGGCGCCGGCGATACCGTCCGCCCTGGCTATTTGGCTTGTAGGTCCTAAAGGGGCCGCAATGGAGGGAATGCTGAGGAATCCGCGGAGAGCCGAGCGCTCGTCCGGTGGTGTCGGCTTGAGGTGCTCAAGCTCCGCATGCCATATCCACCGACCCTGGTGACTGAGGGCACCAAAGATGACGGCAGCATCGACATTGTTGACGTTGTCGTTGCCGTATTCAAAGAAGGCATCGATCATCGCGTCCCCGTACTCCCATTCGCAATTCTTTACACCGCCCCAGAAAGTTTCACACGGGTAGACATTTAAATTCAACTCTGTGACGATGCCAAAGTTCGCGCCCCCCCCGCGGAGAGCTTTGTATAGATCAGGGTGAGAGGACTTGTTGGCGTCCACAATTTTTCCGTTAGGAAGGACGATCTCGAAAGATATCACATTATCCAACGCCCAGCCGTGGCGATTCGAGTAGAAAGAAATTCCACCTAAGAGCGTGTTAATACTACGGCAACGAAGCCATGTAGCTAGATTCAACTCACCAGAGACGCAGAACCCTCCGACTCCCACTGAAGATGCTCTGCCGCCGACAACCGTCAAACCCCGAGGGTTTAATATTGTATAAGCATTTCTCCAGGAGTTGCCAGGGCCCACTTTGCAGGAAGATTGATCTTCGGAGAGATCGACTTTATTAAGCCGCTTCAAATCAATAAGAACTCCAGCGGAGATTGATGACTCTCCAGCACATCGGCCATGGCCACCGCTTTTGATCCCGAAGGGGCAGCCTGTTTCCCGGAGAACTCGAAGCGCTTCGGCCACATCATGGGCACTGGATGGTTGGAAGATGCAGTACGGTGTGCAATGAGCTTGATCCTCGGCCCAGAAGCTTCTGCGTGCAGCATCATATTCTGGGTGGCCTGGCAGGAGAGTGCATGCTGGGCGAGCGGCGCTCAGCAATTTGACCTGTAACCAGTACTGTTAGTGGTAGTCGGAATCGTGGGAATGTGGCCAAACGTTCTGTTCGCGAAGCCGTGGCGGACACATCGTCCTGGCTCTGAGCTCCGTTCACATGACCGTCGGTCGCCATGCTATGGGATGATCTGCCAGGGAACAACTTTCACAAGCCTCTTTCGATATCCAGATGGACAAAGTAGTTCCAGGGACCGTCTGACAGAGGTCTGTGCAGGCTGTTGTCCATCAGAGAAAGGGGAGGCTTTTAGTGCGAAATGTGTGGGCGAGAGAGGGTGTCGGTTTTAACAGAGCTTTTCTCAATGCTGGGATTAGCACGGCTAGGTCTCGGATCTTTTCTGTCTGGCGCGGGGTCGGGTCCCGGGTGGGTCAGCCAAGGGCTCGCTCGCGACGGTAAACAGCGCTTAGATTCTGCAGACTACCCAGGGTTTCAATAGCTTCCCTAAGCGAAAGATCTTGGCGGATGGACTTGTCATTGACATCTCAACATGTGAGCAATGTGCGCTTGGGGCTGCAGGTGGTTGGAGCAAGGGCTCGCTCGCGATTGTGGTCTGCTCATAGACACCGCGGGCTTACCGGACCGTCCAGAATATCACCAAAGTTTCAGGGTTTGATAACTGCAGTATGCGTTGACAGTTTCCTCATACGAGAACGTTGGATTTAGTCCCAAGAGACTCGAGGAATAGGATCAGGTTCGTATTGCTTATGTGGGACAAATATTTGGTTCCTCGACAGATTTCACACCGCTCACCCAAGGTTCTTCACTTGATACTCTGAGAGTTTTGCTTGGCCCAGAATGGCCAACCCATAGTTTCCAAAGGCAAATTAGTAAATTAGGTATTTCTTGAGCACGCAGTGAACGTGTCTGCTTCCAGCGTATCAAGTGACTGTCAACTTGATGGCATCTGTAACCTCCCGCCTCCAATATGCACGCTTGGCCTCTAGACAGCATGACTGCGGATCGTATGGTGATCAGTAACGCAATCGCAGGATCTCAACTCTGGAGGTGCAACTCCGCCACAAAGATTGGTTTCGGAATCTTGAACGACCTCTTGACGACAAACCAATTCACCAATACAAGAATCAGGATGCCTCCGCAGACAGCCGACGCCCAATTCATGGCGTCCAAAGTCACAGGACTGTACGTTGGTAAGCAAATCACAACCACCACTAATGAGAGCCATGCGAGAGCCAAGACATTGATGACCGGACCCGAGGGACCTAGATTGAAGTGGCGGACCGGTGGCAGAGATTTACGGCCCCTCACGAGCATGAACAAGATGGGGAAAAGATAGGATGTAGCTAGGCACACCCCAGAACTCCCAAAAATTCCGTTGAGGACAGTGTAGGGTCCAAAGACGAGAAGTGACAGTAAAGCCGACAAGATACAGGTGAGAAGCACAGCGTTCACCGGCACTTTAAGATGAGAATCCGTGGCACCAATCCAAGATCCAGCTGGGAGGCCACCGATTTTGGCAAAGGCCCAGAGAATGCGACTTGCACCGGTAATGATCGCGCTGGCGCCATTCAGAGGGACAATCGACTGGACGATTGTGAAGGTGATGACCCAACCCTTATTTGGCCAGGCGTCATGGGCAAGCTGTACGGCTGCAAGCCCACCCAGAGGGTGGAGAAGGTTTTCTGGTTTGACCGTGCAGAAGATCAGGACGGTGACCATGGCGAGACCGGCAACCGCGTTCAGAAGAGATGTTGCAAACATGACCAGAGGAATTGTTTTTGCGGGATTCGGGACCTCCTCAGCCATACGGGCAGCGGCATCAGGCAGGGTGACAGTCAAGAGACCCGGTAGAAACCCGAGCAAGAATACGAATCCATCTGAAGACCAGCCTGTTTCGTTGACGATCCGCAGAAATGCATCATGCGCAGAGGCCTTGGGATGTGCCTTGACAAGCAAGACTATCAATGTATAAACCGCGGCAGTGTTGAGGAAGACAACCATGGATTTGTTGAGGCCGGGAAGCAGTCTGACAAGCCATGTGTTAAGGACGAAGGCGACCACCAGGTTCGTCAAGGCGATCAGGTAAATTTGATATTCCTCAGGCGCGTAGGTATCGGTGATGACTACACCAAGCGCGGCCAAGAAATCGCCGGTGTAAACAACACATCCAGCGGCTCCCAAAACCCAGCCGCAGAAAGCAAAGGCCCCGACGAAGTAGCTGAGGAAGTGGGCGACCTTTGCCGGTGCCATTGATCCGACCCAGAAGATTTGTCCTGCAATTGCTGTCAGCCTCGCTGTGCAGGTTTTCAAAAGACCATCGTCTAGGCATACCGGAGGCATGTGGGAAGACGGCCGATATTTCTGCCATGCTGGCCGTCACAAGCAGTTGACCAGTGGCCGCTACAACATAACACCAGAAGAAGTAGGACGTCCCTCCCACGCCAGAAACGAGTGAAGTGAAGGAAATGACAGCCAATGGGGCTGCTGAACAGGAGAATTGTACTCCGATGACGCTCCAGGCATTGAAGCGAGACTGATCAAGTTCCACATGCTCAAAACGGCCAGCATTGCCACTGGCGACACGTGGTGGCCCGATCTCTAAACCAGTATCGTTGGCAGCCAAAGCATGCTTGTTGTCGATGGAATTTACGTGACCGATGGCACTTTCATTGTCCCTATTAGGGCTTTGCTTGTCCATGTTGGACTTGTCAACGTCCAGAGAGGTGAGAACGGTCGGCAAAATGCTGGAAGATGATGGTTCTCGCAAATAGTGCGAAGTCCATACTTGTAGCTATCGGAGGCACGGTACAGTACGGGTAAGAACTCTATCATCCGGTTGGGAAGTATGCTAAGGTTCTATCCCCTACGACGACTACGGGGCGCCTAGATAAGCTTTTTCCGAAGGCCCGACAGGTTGGGCCCTGGGATGCTTGCGGGTCCCGACTTATCGCGTTCGTGGCCCCATCCACCGGTGGGTGTAACCCATTTCAAGTTGGGGTATCTCGGAAATCTGAGCGCTGGATTGATAACTGCTTCTGGACAACCTCCTAGGCTTGCATTCGGCCCTTGCAGTGTACTGCTTGAGTGGTCGATGAGCCAACGTGGGAATTGTCTAACGGATCCTGGTGGGCTCTCAAGAACTCGTTGCCACTTATCCAGGTCAGACTGCCGCCCAAGCCGTATAGCTAATTGCTCCTCCAGATCATGAACTGTCGTATCATTTGTTTTGACAATCACTCCACGAAAGTTGCTGATAAAATTCTCTTGCCACGTCCAGAACCAGCGGAATATGATGTTCGTTGTGCATGACATGAACGCGAATAAATTAGAGGTCCTGAATGCATCCTTTTTGACAACAAGGAAATTATCAATACCAGGTGGCCCGCAGCGTATTCTCGAATCCTGAGCTATTGCAATTGTTGCACCTCACGAATTGAATGCCTTGTCAAATCTATGTCAGAATCTCTCCGAGTGCGTCGCCCCTGGCAATATTTTCTTCCGACAGGAGCTTTGGTCGACGTGAGGCCAGCGGCTATGGTGAACAATTATTGCTGTCTGTTCCGGAATTATGCAAGCTGCCTTCCCGTGGGCAGGTTAGTCTGGCCATAATAACTTTGCGACTGCCAAGAGCACCAAAGTCGAATGCACCGCCAAAAGATTTGACCAGGGTGGTCACATCTAAAATGACATTGCGAAAGCCTTGCATACCGTTTGCCGGATACGAGAATGACCCAAAGCGCGGTTGCTTGTTCTCTCAAGAACTAGAGAATCTCGTTTGTTTTTGAAATCAATCCATCTGCCCATTGCACGGCTCGACGAGAATGACTCACATCGGTATTAACATCCAGAACCTTCTTGGAATTAATTCGTTGTCCTTGGTGAAAGACAGATAGGCGCCAGTATACCCCAAATCAAAGACGATTCCCTACAAGATCTAGCAGAAAGCATCTAGCCACCCTCGAATGACATACCTTTTCCTTTCCGTGTAAGTCAGTCTCACGGAAATGAACGTCGTGTTCGTCTCAGTTCCCGAGATTGTGAAGTGAAGTACATGCGTACTAGCAAATCGATCGCCACTATCACCCAGGCCGAATGGGTTTGATGCACCCAAGCTGAATCACGAATCCAATACTGCAGATATTGCTCTCTTGATTTCTGGTTGAGAGTGAGCGAGCTCACGCCTGAGTAATCTACATATTCATGGCCATCTAGTGAGGTGAGATAACGGTCTATGCCAATGCTCATAATCACAGGAAAATGCTGGGTGGTGAATACAACGTGCGTGATGCCAGCAGGCATGACTCTAGAGGCTCTCTCATTGTGTGCTCGAGACTTGGTGTTGTGGGACGGAAATCGTTCAAGATATTCGTCCAGTACCTTCTGGGTCGGCACTGATCCGGCAATTTTCTCGATCACTTTGAGCGGTATATGTGGCTTACTTTTGGACTGGAACGTTTGTCACATTCCAGCAGGAGAAGAACATGGGCTTATCCCATCGCCATGCGGCCACTCTGCTATTGGCACGACCGCCTCTACCATCACTGAAAGACATTTCTCTTCGGTGATGAATTGTTCATGAAGGGAACTAAACAATTATTTTGATCAAGCTCTCAAGACTTGAGGCTTCAATCGGCAATGAGATAGAAGGCTCTGGATCCAATAAGGAGGAGGCAGGGCTATAGTTACAAACTTCAATGTGCAGCGGACCACTCCTTTACAGACACCACACAGGGATTCGATACATCTGGAACAGTCCGTTGTCTCATCAAGTAACGTTTAACTTCCGGTGTACTCGAGCCAACGCTCACTACTCAAAACAAAGATCGCAGTACTAAACCCCCCAAGGGTCGAGTACGTTGCGGCATTGATACTCGAGTATGACCACAAATTACGAACATGCTCACACGGAGATACAGCGACCAGCTTCACATCTAGATCTGAGGTCGACTGGGGCTCAACCGAAACATTGACTCAACACAGCTCGATAATGGTAAAGCATGACCTCACCTACTTTACAACTCCTGGTGAAGAATCCGGGGAGACAAATCCCACGAGCCCTTGTCTAATTTGAAGGCTCCAGGCTGCAGCTTCTGGAAGACGCCCTTGGGATCGTACTTGGCAGCGACCTTCTTCAAGAACGCTTTGTTCTTATCACCAAATCCTTGTATGACGTCCTGCTCATGATTCGCGTAGTTCATGTACTTGAACGAGCGATATTTCCCGTGGCGGCGTGCCAGTACCTCGACCAAATTGCCGATATCACGGATCAGATCTTGCACCTCTTCGTCCTGCTCCTCATCCTTCCAAGTCATGGTCAACAACACGTTGATCAGCGGCTCATCGGGGCCCTCAAGGCCGTAGACGTTGGCGCAGCTCATGTGAGGGGCCTGATTTCTTTGGCGAGGGGCGATATGGTTGTAGTCCAAAGCGGCGTGGAATTTCTCGCCCACGACCTCCGTCTTCTCGATCCACATCCGATAGATGTCTTTGAGCAGCTCGGGTTCGTACTCCATCGAGTTCGTCCAGTAAGCGTTCCGCATTCCGGTCGCGTCAGTGGCTTTGGCTTGCTCGATAGCGAGGTCCGAATTATTGCAGAGACGGAGTGTGTTGCCAGTGCTGGGCACACGACGGAAGGCGTGGTAGATTGGAGGGTCAGCCTTAAGCTCGGGGTATGCGGGAAACTCGACGGCCACTACCTTGCCCTCCCTACGGAAAAAGTCCAAGATGACATGGGCTTTGCCGTCCTTTGCCAGCGCCTTGGTGTACCGGTCGTATGCCTGAAGGACTTCCTCGATGTGCTTTGCTTCATGCAATATAGCGCCGCCCCACATTCCTTCCAGCGGATGTACTGCCAATGTCAAGCTGGTCACAATGCCAAAGTTGTGGGCGCCCCCTCCGTGGAGCGCCCTGAGTAGATCGGGATGGGATGTGCCATTGGCTGCGATCAGATCCCCGTTGGCTAGGACAATGTCCACAGCCATCAAATTATCAGCACCCCAGCCGTAAGCTGAGCCTAGATTTGAGAGACCCCCTGCGGCAAGGAGAAATGTAAGCATTTTTAGGGTTGCGGAGTGCTTGCGAACAAGAGCGAGGTTCTGCTCACCTCCAAAAATGAATCCAGGGACACCAACCCCAAAGTCTCTCCCTCCCACGGCCATCAGGCCATGCTTCTCCAAGAGAAGGTACAGTGGTCCCCAATGCACGCCGGGCCCGACTGTGACGGATTTCTGGTTCTCTGCGAGCTCGACGTGGTCCCATCTCTGCAGGTCAACCACGAGTCCGCCGTCAATGCTGGAGCCGCCCCAATTTGAGGAGTGGCCCCCTCCTTTGATCGCGAAGGAACACTCTGCTTCCTGGATCTCCAGGATCACAGTCTTGATCTGCTCCGCGTTGGTCGGCTTGAAGAAGCATGCCGGTACTCTCTGGCGCTGTAGCACGTTCCAGTAATCTTGCTGAGATTGTAGGAAGGCGGTAGACGTGGGTTCATCGATTGTATCCGGGTAGAGAGCAGCCATGGCTCTGCACTGCTCGATTTGTTAGTCGTGTCTGATGGACTCCAAAAGGTTTGGCGGACAAACCGCCGCAGCACAGCCCTGCGTCCTGCTGGGCACTTGTCCGAATGCGTTCGTCGTTGTAGCGAATGCCGCGAGCAGCAACCCCTTCATATCGACAGCTCTTTGAATGCGATGGGCTACACAGAGTGTCCCCTTGTCACACGCGTGTGAGTTTGGGTACAGAGAAAGCTCACCTGCGACTCGAGCCGTTCAAGACAATCGAGTCTCGCAAAGGCAATGGCCAACTCAACAGGTTAGGACATGCTTCTTCTGACGGGCCCTGAGAAAAGCTATCATATCTTGGTGCCAGGTGGACATGGAGGAATGTTGGAATTCACATAGATTCAAATGACCCTCCCACAGCCCGTATAGATCCGCGCAAGGGTGAGTGCTCGTGCAGATTTTGGGATGTAGCTCCACGCGAGATGTCGAAGCACCCTTGCTCCAGTCTTCGGACAATGATCACCGTTCGTGGAATGGCGCCGCTGAACTACTGGCGCCCACCTCCATTCAAGCCCTTGTTACCTTGTACTATCTAAGCGCTTCATCACGCCACTCCTGGGATTGGAGGCGCCCCGCAGCGTCTTCGCCGTATCCATCGAGAAAATTCGGTTCTCGCATACTATTTGACTTCTGGACGCCATGTTGGTGGCCAAACGGCCTTAAGCTTGACGAAATGGAATGCGCGGTTGCCCTAGTGGCGTTCAGTGAAAGTTGCGTCGAAGAAACTATCAGAGGCTATCGACTTGTCTGTCACGAAGAGCTCTTTCCGAGTTCCCTGAATAGCTGACCTTGGCCGACGATTCAACAATAATCATGAAACACCACTCACAAACCCATGGTGAAAGTCGATATTCGGCAACCTTCTCTTGTAATCTTGGCGTGCTGCGACCTTACGACGTCGCCGAGAGCACTGTACGACTTGCGTCGTGGTCTCTACAAGTCTAGCCAAGGGAGGCTGCACGATGGCCATGTAAGGATCAAGCACTCATTAGAGACAGGCGGGCCAGGCGGCGATGTCAGAGCTCATTCACGTCGCCTTTTCATCTATATTTTAAGCTCCCCAATGGTGAGACAGTCTTCCAGCGCCGACTTCAAGATCTCAATGCCCTTTAATAGATCGTTCTCTTCAATGACCAATGGAGGGTTGATCCTAATTCTGTTTTCGGCATTGACAACAATCAGCCGTCGTTGCCGCGCCAGCGTACCAACACGTTCCGCAGTGACTCTTGCGGGCGATTCGGTAGGATCAATATGGAGGGTGCAGAAGAGACCCCGGCCGGTCGCACGGATGGAAGCTGCAGGTGACTGCAGCGCCGAAAGTCTCTCGAGAAGCACTTTGCCCAGACGTCGAGAACGCTCAGGCAACTTCTCCTCGAGGATCACGTCCACTGCTGTCATTGCAATCGCCGAGCCCATCGGATTCGCAGCGAAGGTGGAACTGTGCCTAAGCGTAGCGTGAGTAAAGGGCATGCTGGAGGTGTAGGGGAGGACTTACTCTCCTGGGTGAATTTGCGTCATGGCAGTGTCCTTTCCGAGAACCAAGCTCATGGGATACATTCCGCCCGTGAGGGCTTTGCCAACAACAAGCAGGTCTGGTTGAATTCCAGCGGCTTTGTATGCCATCAAGTAGCCAGTCCTCCCGAAGCCAGTCTGGATCTCATCGGCGACGTAGAGCACGTTGTGCTTGGTGCACAGCTCACGCACGGCCTCAAGGTATCCCACTTCAGCGGGGATACATCCAGCGTAGCCCTGGATGGATTCGATGATCAGGGCGCAAATGTCGCTGCCGTGCTCTTCAAACGCCTTTTGGATGTCTTCTGCGTGGTTGTACCGGATCGGAAAGCCACACACATCGGATCCGACACCAGGCACGAAAGGTCCGAAATCTGCGACCTTGTCAACAGCCAAATCTCATCTCTCTCTGAAGGTGATGTGCTGGTCCTTCTGGGGTATCTTCGTACCATTCCTGAAAGATTTGAACGACGAAGCTGATAATGGAGCAAGGGTTTTGCCGTGATAGTTGTTGGAAATCGTCAAGATTTTGGCTTGGTTGGGCGCGATGCCCTTAACGCGGTAGCCCCAGCGTCTCGCAATCTTCATCGCCAATTCAACGGCCTCGGAGCCTGAGCTCATCGCCGCTGCTCGATCAAAGCCCAGGAGCTTCAGAATCTCATATCAGACAGATCCTCTGTATTTGGGTCCTGTGCTTTCGGCACAGGGACCGGGACCGGGACAGGGCCGGAGAACCAGCAGGTACTCACATCACACATTTTCTTGGCCAGCCGCGGATACCATTCATTCTGAAATGCGCTGGTACAAATGGCAAGTTTCTCCGACTGTTCACGCATCGCGGCGATGATGCGGGGGTGGCAGTGACCCTGGTTGACCACAGAGAACGCAGCAAGGAAGTCAATATACTCTTCGCCGTGGAGGTCTTTCACTCGAGCGCCGCGACCCTCGGTCAAGACGATGGGAATGGGAGCATGTGTGTATGCCACATACTGCTTGTTCAGGTCTACGTAGTCTTGTGTAGACATAGAATTGGAAGTACTGATTTTCTTCTGGGCCTGCTCAGCATGGCCATTTGTCAGGGTCACGGCGGAGGACATTCTGGACAAACGGCGGTGGGTATTGTGGTCTTCAGATGTTGAGACAGTAGAATCAAGATGGTCAAGATGAACCTCTGTGCAAGTCGCTTCGAAATCTCACGGTTGACACTAAGGCCAGCAATCATATTATGTATCACCCTGGCGCTGCGCCTTGCGAGCAATGGCATCCTCGTATGGGCTGCCGTTAACCCAATTTGTTGCCGATCTAAGTCGAAGATGGGACTTGTCGTAAGGCGTGTGAAAGGGGCGGGCCAGATTGATGCCCGAGAGCTACTGCATTGATCACATTAAGTTTTACCTCGGCCAGAAGTCGCAATACCAAGTGCGCGACAGGGGTTTATTGCTCAAGCGCTTAGATAGGACCGACCTTGACCCAGGTCTGAGTGGGCAATAAATACCCGCCATGTTGAATGCGCTTAGATTTTCAATGCATTTTAGTGTGGAGGACAACTCCTCAGGCACGTCGTGTACCAAATTCGGCCGCTGGTCCGGCCTAGACCGGTAGCAACCGGTAGCACGTGCGAAGAGACCTTCAGTACTTGCTCAAGTGTCATTGCACAGTACGACGGGGCACCTCCAACTGCGTGTGCGTAACCCAACTCGATGGTGCATCTATATGACTGAACTTGCGTATAGGCTTCTCATTTGCGACTGAATACTGATCACCGTGCCGTGATCCATGGAGATTGGTCGTGAAGGGCTGGTTAGAGGACCGAAATAGCAGGAAATGGCCAGTGAAGGGATCCGTGGAGGATAGCGAGGGATAATTGTATGCAGAGGCAGGGAAGCTCGGGATTGAGGCCAAATCAAGTAAGATATGACCAAACATTGCGACAGACGATGAGAGACGCACAAAGATACCCAAAAAAGGCCCCCACCCGCGTGTGGGCTGGGCCTTTCTTCCTTGGGCCAGGCCGACCCTACTACCCGGTTGCCAATCAATATTTCAAACATATTGCAACCAACAACCTGTGGCCAGCTTGGCATTCCCAGCCATCGTGTCCATTGCGATCTCAATTCCAAGACGTGTCGTCAACATCTTCCGTGCAACCCGTCGCCTCCCTCTGCCTAAAAGTTTGTCCCGGCTTCCATCCTGTAACTACCGCGGTGTTACAAGCACACCAGTGATTCTTTCTCTCAGAAACGAGCCCAGAAGGCTATTCGCATTTTCAATAACTCAGACCTTGATTCGAATATCGCGCATCAACAAGCTTACTGCATCTCGAGGTCGTCAGCAGAATGTTCCCTTCCCGCAACATCTCGAGTAAACGAGTGCTGGAGTAATCGAGGACCAAGAGTGCACAGCTCTGCTTGAACTCAGGACTCTTCATAATACCGCTGGTCGCTTAACTGACCACATGAGCAGTGCAAGGAGACGCTGTTTGGGAGGTTAATTGCATCTCGAACAGCATCATTACTGTTTAAGTGACACCGCAACATCAAAGCGATAGATGGCTCAGCCACTACGCATTGGTTCGGTGAGAGCTATAATGTTAAGCTCACTGCTCTCCCACAGCTGGGCTACAATGAAGATGGAAAGAAAGTGGATGACCACTTCTCTCGGTGACAGATAAAAATGGCGGTGGGAAAATGGGATGCTTGCATGCTTGCAGCACACCCAGTCAGACACTGTGCGAGATGCAGAAAGCAGAGGGATCAGGCGATACAGACGCCGGTACCTCGAGCCTTGGCCAATCTCTCGAGTCCCGAAATCCCCACCACCTTCACATCTGGGTCGTCCCAGACCCAATGGAGCATCTCTTTTCCCCTGGCCACACACGGCACGGTGGAACCAGAGAAACAGCTTTCAATGGTCTCGCGATGCTCTGGAGTTTGAGCAAACGTCCCCACGACCACGCTGGGCCAAAAGGTAACCATGCACATGTCGGTTTTGGAAATTTCTCGGATCAGTGACACACTCTCGTTCATCAAATCCGCGTCTCTCGTCAGCAAGGAGTTTGCCGTCATAATGTCACCGTGGAAAGCGGCCATGAGCCAGATGAGCAGCACATTTCGGAGGAGCATTGCGGCTGCTATTCGCGAGTCAATTTCGTGGATTTCGCTCAGTTCCGCCGCAGTTTCTTGGGTCGACCAGCCCAGCAGCTGTGCCCACATGTCGATATACCGCTCAACACATCTCAGGTTGCGACCTTGATTCATCTCGCTCTGTCGATCTCGAATCAGGAGTGAAATCATGGGAATAAGTTCATAGAGATGGGAGCCATATCCGAGCAGCGCACCAAATGCGCTCGAGTAATTTAGACTATCCAAACGCCTTATGAAGGATGGCAAAATTGTCTGCAAGTCTGCTTCGCGGTCCATCAGCCGCACTGAAGCCATCAGCTCAAAGTATGCGTAGTTCTCGAGCAAAAATCCAATCAGAGTCTGGTTGGAGTGTTGTGTTGCCTGTCGGGCACCAACACAGAAGGCAAACTGGCGTGAGGCGCGTAGATGCTGGGAGATAACATCATCACGGTTCCCGGAGAAGGACTGTTCATCAGGTGAGCGTTGTGTGTCTCGGGATCTTGCGGAGGGAGTGTTCGCAGCCTACCTCGTAGATGCAGAGCAGTACAGTGATGAGCAACATGCGCTCAGCATCCTCCTCATACGAGACACAGCAATGGGCGATTCGCAGCTTCATCTTATGTAGAACCCTCCCATAATGACTGAGGGCTTCCTTTTTGATCTCTCGGTCGCCTAAAGTGTGCGCTAGGTGTACGGCCCCAATAGCCAGAACGGCGTCCATGACCATCTCATCGGCATGTGCGACGGGAATCACATCCCATATGAAAGGATTCTTAAATTGGGGACAGGACGATTTGCCTGTCAAGTGTCGACATGACTCCCTTATGTAGTAATTGAGGATCCGCTGCTTCGAGCACGGTGGAAGAGGGTGCGGCAGCCCTGTTAGAAGGGGAGGAGACAATACACGACGTCCTGGCGAGGGCCTCATGAATTTATTGTCGTGCTCCTCGTCGACAGAGACATAAGCCACATGGTAGCCCTGCTGAAGCTTTTTCCGCCACGAGAACTCGGAATTCTTGAGCCAGCAGCAGGCCAAGCCCATAATTTCACATTTCTTACAGCTCGGCTTCTGCTCGTCGCATTTCTTGCGCCGCATACGGCAGCAAAGACATCCTGACTTTGTGCGTTGCTTCCTCGGGCGAAGGATAGTCGATGACATGATCGCGTTTGGGTTGAAGAATTCAGTTGAAGGGCGCTCCGGGAGAGAAATATGGGAAACGAGTCGTGGCGCCGGGCTGGAGCAACCGTTGACCAGGAAGTGTGTTACCCCGCCACTTCTCCAGTCGTGGAAAAACGGAGAATGGGCAAAATTATGTGGAGATGCGCTCTGATCATCCGAGAGGCCGATTGGAAGAGCATTTGGACATTCCTCGAGGCTGGGCCAGAGAGACTTTAGGGGGCACTGGGGCGTAACGAGAAAAGGGAAATCCCATTTAAAAAACTTTACATAATAGGATGCACGCAGGGGCGTTTAGATATGATGAAGGATCTCACGCTGATTGGTGGCACTTCTTATCAAGGTTGTACAATGACCAGTCTCGGGGATCTCCGGACCCGTTTCGGCTGGCCTAGAGGAAATGATAGATCTCGTGTTCCTCATGTTCCTCGTCTGGTTTCTCGTGCGGACTACCGGCCCCTTGACAAATGAGGAAAGTCGTTTGGGTATCGGTGGAGCCGCCCCTATCCTCGCGCCTTCGTTGTGGAGCAGCGTGAAACGGGTTATGACCCTGCTGACCCTTCGGATTACTGGCCCCCCGAGTCTTCCTTAAGCTCTAAACTACACCTAGCGACGGGACCGAGTGGTGCCTGGACCATGATTTAGACCAATGTCTGCGCATTCTTCGACAGTGGTTGAGTGTTTGCCCAGGTCCGGCGATGTGCTCTATCTTGTGGTTGCTCATTCGGAACGGGCCCATATCTTTTGTCTGACTCCCCCGTAAGATGGGCGCATCAGACCAGATAAGTCGCAGGAGCTGCACATTTTCATGCAATTCTCGGCAGTGGTGATAAAAGGGAACGGGACGTGACGATCGTGAAGCATTAATACCATCTACCCAACACGCTGTAGCTCCAGGTTCCGGGCATAAATTCGAAGTTGTAGCGCTCTTGTACGTCTTCTGTCCCTTAGGAGAGCTGATTTTATATATGCTCACCTCCTATATCCCTCTCCGATAGGCTTGTAACGCACTTCCAGGCCATACAACTTGCCCTCATCCTCCCACGCCTTGATCGTATCAATGTAGTCCAGAAGACCTGACATCCAACCCGCTCGTTTCGCCCCGTGGAGTCGTTCTTCGTCCGTCTTTTCCTGGCCGGCCTTGCCTTCACCAGTGATGTAGCTGGGTGTACACCCAATGAGTCCAGCCGCACCATGCGCCTGCTTGACAACACGCATGGTCCAGTCAGCTTCGCCGGCGTCGGTAGGCTCGACGACGATTTTCTGGCCCTGCCTCGCGCCCTTGCTGGCCTGCGTGATAATCTTGGCAATGTGCATGGCGTACACGTCCATCGTATGCACAACATTGACCGTGGTACCTCCCTGCGACCCACCGGCCGACAAGAACATGTTGGGGAAATTGCGTGTGAGCAGTCCGTGTAGCGTGGCCAATGACTTGGTCCACTTCTCGTCCAGAGACACGCCATCGCGTCCTTTGACTTCGATGCCGGCGCGATACGCAGGGCTGCCGGCGCCCCATGGCTCATAGCCGGTCGCGAAGATCAGCACGTCCACCTCGTACTCTTTGTCGCGTACACAAATCCCGGACGGGGTCATTCGATCAACGCCCTTGCCCGCGGTGTCGACGAGGTGGACGTGGGGCTGGTTGAAGGTTGGCAGATATTCATCGTGGAAGCAGGGTCTCTTGCACCAGCCAGGATACCACGGCTTCAGAGCCTCGGCCGTTGCCTTGTCCTTGACCAGGTCGTCAACCTGGGTGCGAATGGCGTCCTGACGAGGAAAATCCAGGGTGTGAAGCGATTGCACGTACTGAGCCGTCTTCTCCGGGGGGATGTCCTTGATCCGCGGGCTTCCGACCAGTCCGCTGAAGCTGGGGAAGCTCGTCCAAGCGTCTTGCACCAGGTCCTTTTCGGGCGTGACAACCGGATTGACCAGAAAGGCCGCCATATTCTCTCGGTAGGCTCGCTGCCAGCCTGGGATTTTCTTTGTCTGCGCAAGATCTTGAGGATCTAAAGGCTTTTGCCCTCGCGTGTCCACCGCAGATGGGGTGCGCTGGAAGACGAAGAGCTCCTGTGCCCACTTGGCGAGCTCCGGCACAACCTGGATTGAGGTCGCTCCAGTCCCAACAATTCCGACCCTCTTGCCTTTGAGTTTCACCATGTTTGGGTCTGTTGATGATCCGCCCGTAATTGAGTAGTCCCATCGAGACGTATGGAATGTCTGGCCATTGTAAGACTCAACCCCAGGGAGGAGAGGCAACTTTGGGTGGACCAGAATGCCTCCGTTCAGGCAGAAAAAATCAGAGCGCAGCATAATATCACGCTCTTGGTTCGTGTCGAGATTGATTCTAATTGTCGTACGCCATTCGCCCTTCTCTTCGTCCCACTCGGTACTCTTCACAGACGCCTTGAAGAGAGCCCTGGTGTTTAGACCCCATTTATCAGCCACGAGGTTGGCATACTCGCGGAGTTCGTTTCCGTATGAGTATCTGTGCTTCGGCGTATAGCCAGTTTCCTCGAGCAAGGGCATGTAAAGGGTGCTTTGCACATCACACATCAGTCCAGGGTAACGATTCCAGTACCACGTGCCGCCAAAGCCACCGGCAGCATCAACGAGCAGCATGTCCTTCACATCGATGCTGGCCTCCATCAGCCGAACCGCGTAGGTGAGACCGCCATAGCCCGCTCCAAGAATGAGAACGCGAACGTGGTCACCATCCTCGATTGCAGCCTGGGAAGTGGGAGGGTCTTCCTTGATCCAGGGATTCTGAGCAAAGTGCGTGAACTTGGCGGATCGAGTGGTATCGACGAATTGAGTCGCTCCATCGGGACGAATTCTGCGGTCTCGTTCGGCGTCGTATTTGGCTTCCGCTTGGGCAAAGTTGTCGCTGCCTATGGATCCCATCTTGCTTCATCAAAGCGTTTGTACTCCAGTCTGGACAAATAAAAGACAACTTGCCTGCGAAAAAAGCCAAGTCTACCACTAGAGGCGTGTTCACGATCTACGCATCGTCCGCCAACAGTATTTAAGCACAGTCGGCATCAACACACGATCGGCGCTCGCGGGTCGAAGCGCGTAGTCAGTCTCCTCAATTCTCGGTCTGTGTACAGGAACAATCTTCTTAGGGCAAGGGGAAACCCTAAGGGACTCTCACCATTCGGCCTCAATGGCGCTTAGATTGCTCTCAATAATCCCCAAAGGGACTCCCTACTGGCGAATTGGGGTCCAAAGCTTATCTGCACCGTCTGAATATACCTGACTGGTATTCGCTCAGCGTTTAGATGCGGTGAAGCGGAAGCGGAATAATGGGACTACTGCTAGAGCGAGAATGACATAAATGCTAGCCCCACCAAGGAACGGCGTTCAATGTGGTCATAGATCCCGCAAGATCAACCCGATTGCCAAGACCGAAATTGTGTTGACGTAGAGTTCATTCAGTGAGATGATGTTAAGTCGTGACAATGGAGCCCACCGGCGCATAGAAATACCCTGGTCAGTTCGGAAAGTGATTCTGATGACATTAATGCCGACCAGACGGAGATCTGCGGACAAGGGCTTGCGAATTTTCCCTCGGCCCGTCCGCTTACCTGCCCTCCACAGAACTACATATTATCCCAAAATCCTTCCAGGATGCGTTGTCCAGCCTTCTATCGAACCCACAAGACCGAAAGGATCTATCAGACTCTACCCAACGGTGTCAGTGACCAATGTGAAGGGTCCAATGTTTAAATCTGTTACGACGTGTCGGGGGAGAAGGACGCCGTGATTGTTCCGACTTCGTCGCGACTATCGAGTTCACTTTTTCTTGTCTACTTCCCCACGCGCACGCGCATGCCACTGAACAGCTAGTTTCTTCCATATCATCATCGGAGCCCAGGGAGACACATGTCGTCGTGAGTTTTGATCGAGCTACCGTCACCTCGAAGAACGTTGGGATGTGGATCATCTTCTGGAGCTGGATCACTTTCTGTGTCCTTAATTTCATGATCGTCTTCATCCTCCACGATAGCCTGGAAAGGACGAGTGGTAGACGAGGATGCTGAATCGTTGCTTTCGTTGATACCAAAGCCGGCATGAATTTTCTCACGAGATTGTGCTCCGGTGTCAAACTCGTTCGATTGAAGAATCCGCTGATATCTGCGGTGGCCCAGTGTCAGGATCCACAATTGTAGTGTTGTCCTGCACGGGCTGTTCGTTATTTTCATCCGACTACTCTGAGGCATCTAGTGGATGATACTGGTATATCTTCATGGCGGCAGTGGTGACGAGGCTCGGACCACAGTTGCCAACGGATCTACGGCAGTATCGATACATGGTGAAGGAGACCAATCTGCTTCGCGGCAACTGACGCTCTCAGATAAGTTTGGCCCGGTATTCCATGCCCAGTGGTAGGCTAGGTAGTCCGTGCGGATGACCTCGCCAGGTCGCTGGAGAAAGACGTCAAAGTAGACACCCCAGTCTCGGAGCACCGACGGAGGAAGAATGAGATGTTCGTGGCGGACGAACTGACTGCGGGCTTGTGGCAGCTTCACGCTCCCAGCGAGATGTCCCTCCAATATGGAAGCTTGTCTGGGAGTAATGACAACCCAAAGTATTGCCTCGCCCACCCAAATAATTGTGACAGATTGAAGATCCACCTCTTCTTTGTGCAGAAACACGAAAGATTATCCGAAGTTGATCCGCACTTGACTCGAATGGACACCTGGAACGTGGTCTCGAGTGGCTAGAAGATGCCTTGTCGTGGACAGGGGAGGCTGTGGAAGTTCCAGAGCAGAGCGTCGGCGGGGATTCTGGGCGGTGCACGTTACATAATCAAGATGGGCAGGTTTGGAAGCCACATGCCTAGGTAAGGCATTTTCACAAGCCTCCACAAGGTCTGACTGGTCTGCAGAGTCCCCGGACGAGTGCAGCCTTGTCGCTGGCTCTTGAATGGGGCTATCTGCTATTGTCAGTTCCCTTGCTGCAAAATTTACCGAATGTCCCTTGATCACATGACCTTCTTGTTGCAGCTGTTTCCGATGTGCTTGTCCAAAGGACAATTGAGAGCAACTTGGCAGCGCATGGACAGCGGGCCCACTGATGGACATCATCTGGTGGCCTTTGCCCACGTGTGGCCATCGCGGCAAGCTGTCAAGACCTGATGATAACTTGAGCATCGTTGTCTCGTGTCAGTATATAGGGATCCTCACGGGACAGGAGCGACGTATGGTCAAAAGTGCATGAGCTTGAAGTTCTTCAAGGTGTGCGAGAGTTGCTCATGGAAGAAGAGATTAGTTGGAATATCGTGGAGGCAGCGTACATAAGCCTGGAACGAGTGATCAAGGTGACACATTTCATCATCAGTCCATTTCTGTGACTGGATAGGGGATCGATTGGAAGAGCATCGACGAAAGCCATCATTGCCGACCATAGTTTTCCTCAATAGGATGGAATATGTGTGGAGCACACCAGAGTGGTGTGCTTTGTCCGTAGCCGCTTACAGAGCCAGGCATATTTGTGGCTGCATAAGGAAAAGAATTCTTGCGTGCGAATGATCGTGAGAATCTTCCTTCCTTGCAAGGGCGCTGTGGGCGAAGACTTTGCTGATGGGTGCCATCGGAACATCTCAACACAATTCGACGACAGGAGCGGTGGACCGTTTCGTAAACTATGGTGAGATACCGACAGATTGATTGAAGGCGCCAGGGAGGAATTCTGTAGAATGTGTGAGCAGAAATGAGAATATTTTTCCGCCGCGAAGAATAACTTAGGGTCCCGTGAAATGTGTGGTCCGCTATAGATCATTCCAGACACTGCATTAAGGGCCCAAGATACGAGAACCTGTTGAAGATTTGGTCCAGATACCTTCCGATGTGGGAGATGACAAGGAGAAGGATTAGTCATTTCTTGGTCATCATTGTAAATACGTTCCAGCCTGCGGAATCTCCCTCTGAGAGCGTGTATATATATATGTGCAGCATGGGAGCCATGTTTGTGAAGATGGGAATAACGAATTAATGGAAAAACATCTCGAGCCTGAGCATAATCTCATATCCGTAACAGA
>NW_015622853.1:43524-55037 GCF_000835515.1 Exophiala oligosperma
ATGTTGGCGACGGAACCCGCTTCGCTCTCGCAGGAACCTAAGACCTATCAGGAAGCCATGGAGTCACCGGCCTCCGCTCAGTGGCAGGCTTCGATGCAGCGTGAAGTGCGACAGCTCGAAGACCAAGGCACCTGGAAGGTGGTTTCCCACCTGCCGCCGGGACGAAGACTCATTCCGGGACGATGGGTGTACAAGGTGAAGCTTCAGCCGGACGGCACCATCAAAGAGTACAAATCTCGATGGGTGGTGAAGGGGTTTATGCAGCAGGAAGGCATCGACTTCTTCGACACTTTCGCGGCCACCTTGTTTCCCAGTACGTTTCGGGCGGTCTTCTCCCTCGCGGCGTCTCGAGGCTGGCCCATATACCAGATGGACGTGACGGGTGCTTTTCTGCACAGCCTGATCGACAGCGAGATCTACATGAGCCCACCGGAAGGGTTTTATCCCGCGGGATCGGTGTGCCAGATCTACAAGTCGATCTACGGGCTCAAGCAAGCCCCGCATCTGTGGTTTGAGTCCCTCCGTAAAGCACTCGCTGACTTGGGCTTTCGCAGTCTTCACAGCGACCAGTGTTGCTTCACCAATGCAGCAACCGATGTCATCGTGATGGTCTTTGTCGATGACCTTCAGATCACGGGATCGAACGACGGGGCGATGCACGACCTGCGCTCCGGACTGAAGGCTCGGTTCAAGATGAAAGACATCCCGCTTCAGTCGTACTTGGGGCTGCAGATCGAGCGAGAACCGAACAGCCTCCGTCTGCATCAAGCTCCGTATGCTCGCAAGGTCCTGGAGCGGTTTGGGTTCGGCGAGGCCAAGGCGGTTCCGACCCCGATGACGGACCACGACCTCGGCGCCTTCGACGGGCAGGAGGATGGAGAGCTGAGAACTCGGTACCTTCAGGCGATCGGCAGTCTCCTCTTTCTGGCCAACCGGACACGACCGGACCTGGAGTACGCGGTCAACTTTCTCGCGCGATTTGCCGACAATCCCAGCGCCCGGCATTGGGGCGCGGTTAAGCGGGTGTTCCGCTACTTGGCCGGCACCGTCGATCTCGGCATCCGCTTCCAACAAAAGGACAACGAGCCGTCTCTGTTCGGCTACAGTGACGCCGACTATGCCGGAGACATCGATCAACGCAGGTCGACCAGTGGATACCTCTTCGTGTTAGGGGGTGGCCCGGTGTCGTGGAAATCGCAGCGCCAGCGCACGGTCACCCTGTCGACGACGGAGGCAGAGTACGCGGCCCTGACGGAAGCAATCCGTGAGGCGAACTCGATTCGCCAGCTCCTGGTCGAACTGGGCGTGTCAGTGTCACAACCGATACCGATCTACGAGGACAACATCTCGACGATCTCGTTGGCGAATAATCACGCCAACCACAAACGCAGCAAGCATGTCGACGTTCGCAACCATTACTGTCGCGAACAGGCCGCCATGGGCCACATCACCATCCGATACGTCAGTACGGATGAACAAGCAGCCGATGGCCTGACGAAGCCTCTGGGACCAGGCAAATGGAAGCGAGTGTTGGAACAGCTTCGTCTCAGTGGTAGCATCACCACATCAGCAGGATCTGAGGGGGTGTGTTGAAGATTTGGTCCAGATACCTTCCGATGTGGGAGATGACAAGGAGAAGGATTAGTCATTTCTTGGTCATCATTGTAAATACGTTCCAGCCTGCGGAATCTCCCTCTGAGAGCGTGTATATATATATGTGCAGCATGGGAGCCATGTTTGTGAAGATGGGAATAACGAATTAATGGAAAAACATCTCGAGCCTGAGCATAATCTCATATCCGTAACAGAACCACGTGCGTATGATGGTGATCGAAGCAATGGTCAGCTTGACGATCATATACGCGACGTTACGAACTGGATCAACTTCTATGATCGACGAGGCCAATGGACTAGTGAACCTGAGAAGGTTGAGATGGCGTCTAACTACCTCACAGGACGCATGCATCGCATGTACACCCTTACTCACGGCTCAATTCAGACTGTTCCTGAGTATTTGTAATGGTTACGTGATACCTTTAAGGACGACAATGAACAATCTCGGTTGAGAGATAAATGGCACGCCTGTGTACAACGTGATCGTCCCGTCATGGACTACGCACAGGACCTCGTTTACTTAGCGGCTCGTATCGAACCGGCTAAAGCCGCATCTGAGATAAAAGAGCATTTTCGAACTGGCCTTGATGCCGCGATCCAAATCGGCATGGCAGAACACCCTGAATGGGATGACTACGAGCTCTTTGACTATATCAAGTGCGCGGATCGACAGCAACAGGTCGAAACTGCTAAGGCTCAAGTCCGCAAACGGATGGGTCTTCGCGCAACTGGCCGCATTATGTCGTTACTCGGTGGCACTTCTCTAGCTAGCGCCCCGAGACGTGAGAACACTCGCAAGGTATCGTATCCTTCCGTAATGCCAAAGAAAAGCACGCCTGAGTGGCGTGAATGGTGCAAAAATCACCGAGCATGCTTTGGATGCGGATCGACTGATCGTGTCTTGCGAAAATGCCCGGGGGCATCAGTACCTAAACGTAACAGTCCGTCTCTTCGAGGACGTGGATTTGTATTTGACGACAACCTCGACGAGAGCGAGAACCTCTTAAGGATCTCCGTCCACCTTGGAAAGACAAGGAAAAACCAGATTGTTCCGGGAAGTTACGGGCAATTGCTGGTCCTTTCCATAATCAGAATAACTCTCAGAAGTCTCCTAAGACTACCTTTTCGTACCCCAAACCAGAACCCAAATATACTAGTGAATTCGATCAGTTACACAAGGCTGAGCAGTTCTATACGATGAAGACCTACCTTCAGGATGAAACCTGTCAATTACGTGGTGTTGCGAGCTCTTCCAATTGTTCTGAACCCGTCAACATTCTGATTGACTCGGGTGCTACTGAACAATTTTTATCAACTGAAATAGCTCGTAAACTGCAGGTTCCAATCGAAAAGGACACCACTCCGTACTGGGTACAAATGGCCAACGGCGCCTATGCCGTTAGCGAAGGGAAAGCAACGATAACCCTTCGTATCAGCAAGTATATTGTGGATATTCAAACCCGTATCCTTGACATTCCTGGTTACGACCTTGTACTTGGTCTCGACTGGTTACGTCTCGCTAACCCCGAAATCGACTGGCAGCAAATGATTATTCGGGTGAAGGACGAGACAGGATACACTCATAGTCTCTCGCCCACGGATACAACTGCTACCAGACGGATACGCTTCGATACCCCTACAGTACCACTGTTAAGACTTCGCCCCGCCTTACGGGCCATTGCGAAGGTTACCACCAAACTCTTTTTGGGGTGCCTTCGAGTAGGGCTCCGAAATGAATAAACGAATATGAATATGGGCCATATTCATATTCGCCTATGCGAATACGAATAAAGTGAATACTTATTCACGCGAATATGGGCAATATTCGTATTCGTATTCACATTATTCACTTCATGTTCGGCAGATAGTTGATCCGTTCCGGCCACCAAACGACGACATTGATTCTTGACCCTTGTAAGCTTGCAAATGTCATAATCTACCCAGAGAAGCTTGCGTCGTGCTCCACAACCGCTTTCCAACATGTTGAGTGTCCGGCCTCCATTGTTTTGCGCAGTTCAGAGCGGTTGAAGGTCGATGCGGATTTCACGCGAGTAAACTCATCTCAAATTGATGTATTTATATCCGTAACCTGAACCAACTCACCTACACCGAATCAATTACGAGGCGCGGAGGCGACTTGCTGCACTTGCAATGGCCCAAAAGCAGCATACATGCCGTACAGGAGAGGCTGCGCGTAGTGCGCCCTTCAAACACGCTCCGGAGGGCTCGAAAGTTCCTGGTAGGCGAACTTGTTTATTTCCAAGCTTTTCTGGCTTAGTTGGAGCGCGATTCATCTCGATAGGCATACTTCTCTTGCCAGATGGATCTGACCGTCCGTTATTGCTGTATGCCGTGAGCAAACAGCTCACGTATTGGAAGACATGGCCGTGGCTCTCGGTGAGTTTCGCGTGACGCGGAATCTACCTCGCAAAGACTATCTGGCCCTTAACAACGGGCTCGACAGGTCGCTTTCGCCTTCCTCGTCGGTCCTTGAGCAAAGCACTGTCTCAGACACGCAAGAATACGATGACGGTGAAGGGCCACTGCCAGCCGAGTCGGTCTCGCAGGTGTCCGGTGGCTTCCCAACGGTTCTCACATCAGAATCTGGGGAACTTTGTCTGTCGACAGGCCCCAGCGTTGTAGGGTCCGCGATGAAGAGGCGAAAAATGCATACTAGCTGGACTCAAGACCATTTTTGGATCACCGAACTTGACGTACAGTGGAGCAAAAGAGGCCGGCTTCCACAGAATGATCGCTTGCTCGTCTGCAAGCGGTGTAGCTGGTCGTCCTCCGACTCGTCTCGCCACGGCACGACTTCAAATTTGCTCACTCATCTTCGCACACGCCATCGCATTGGTCCGGGTTCAGCGTCGAGAGAAAGCCCGGCTCGAGGCCCTTTAGACCGCATGTTGTGTTCCAGGCAGGAGGGCAATAGCCTTGAACAAGCACTGGTGCGATGGGTCGTTCAGACAAGACAACCTTTCACCACGGTTGAACACTCGAGCTTCAAGGCGATCTTTGACACTGCAGGAGTCCAGCTACCCCTGAGATGTGCCGACACTCTCCGTGACCGTGTCAAGAATGAGTTTGAAGATTATCGTCAGGGATTGAGGCGTGAGCTTGCTCAAACCTGTGACAGTATTGCCATCGCTCTCGACACATGGACGTCTGAGCACCAGTTAAGTATTATCGCGGTAATTGGGCATTGGATCACGCCGAGCTTTGAACGACGGGCAGCGCTACTGGATTTCGTCGAGCTTTCTGGACCACATTCGGGCGAGAATATGGCGGCGGCGGTCCTCGAGATGCTCCATGAGCTCGATATTGCGCCCAAGCTCCTCACCATCACTGGTGACAACGCCGGCAATAATGGAACCATGCTTTAGCATCTGGCGAGAGTGCGGCAGAGCCTTCAACGACCTCATGCGATACGTCTTCAGACATTCACCCAGGCTGGTCAATGTACCTACAGGGCAAACAATTGATGCAATCCAGGGAGATATCTCGCGAAGATGATATCGATTTCATAACGTACCACGTCACTGCCGCTGCATATACGCTCCGGGGCGAAATGCTACGCCTAGCCGTGAGTCATGTCCTCCTTGGTTTCCAAGCGGCGCTCAACGTAGGCTTGAACAATCAAGACCGATGGTACACTACGCCGCTGGAACTTGTCCCTAGAAAGGCTCTTTGGTGGACTCTATACTTCCAAGACAAGTATATCACGGAGAAATGCGGTATTGCTTATTTCATTAGGGAGAGTGAAGTTGCAGTCAGCGACTTCAGGGCCGGTGTTGTTGACGGGCCTGGGGACAGAGAAATCGACGCTCCGAAGCGAGAGCTACTTCAAAACTTTGTCATCTACTGCAAGCTTTGGACGCAGATCTGGGATGATTTCTTCGCACCCGGGGCGCGAAGAGCCGGCAAATGGGATGAGATAGAGATTATGGACGCTAGGATCACGGCCTCTCAACAGCAGACGCCCCCTCGACTGATTTGAACGCCTGAGATTATAGACGAGGCTGTCAAAAATGGAGAAGCCGAGCATCAGATTCGCAAACGACTTATTGTTTTCCTTGTAAGTTCGAAATCTATGGAAAGTGGCCAGAAGGCTGCTTCATCAGGGCATGAAGCTTCTTTTGACTTCTAGAGATACCAAGCGCTCCGACTAGAAATTCGACATGGTACGCTAGCTTCTCACGCTCAGGAATGTCAGCGATCCGCTCCGGCTTTTTCATCTCTAAAGACATTCTGGAATGCGTTGGGAAATACATGAGCCTTTATCCCGCTAGCCGTGGTAATGGCTTCCTTCTGACAGCCTCACTAGTGGAAGCTCTTTACTATATCGTTCCCGAGTATCAACACCATTCCAATTTTCTGGATCCCCAGATCGTCCGAAATGCACTTTACAAGGCCGGCAACAACCTACTTTGTACACTTTCACAACATATAGGACCCGCGAATCGGGCATTGGAAGCCTTATGTTGTGTTCTCGTAGAGGAGAGCGTTCCAGGTAAACTTTCAAGTGCAAATCAGAGCAAACAAGGCTTTGCTCGTCCCAATTCCCTTCGACCCTCAGTCCATCGTGGAGCAAGGAATGCCTGTGATCAATCCTTTACTCAACCCGAAGGGTTTTGGGTGCATGATAGGGAACAAACAGCTGAAATGTCGACCGCCATGGGTGGAGAAGGGATGTCTTCCGTCACCGAGCAGTTCTCGACATTTCTGGCTGCGCCGTCGGCTAGGGTGCACCAAGGATTGGATCTTTCATGGGCAAGCGGAGCACCGAGCAAGGCACCTGCCCCGGGTCTCAATTCTTATGCTTCTTCGCCCAAACCATTTTCGCCATCCGGCCCTGACTCTCGAAACAGTGCCTTTCCAAGCGAGTTTCTATTCAGTCTAGATGGGGGCTGGGTGTTCGGTGGAAACGGATCCTTGGAGTACTTTAACATGGACCTGCCAGTTCTCGATCACTAAGCTGCGAGATAGATTTGCAAGGCACGTTTATTGACCCTGAGGTCCAGCTGAGTATGGAGGACTGAGAGTGTTGCGTATCACATGTGCGCTTAGAGATGCAGGCAGAGGTATTGGCAAACAGTACGATGTACTTTGATAGTTCTAATGCTCACGTTTGGGTGCGTTTGTAGGTAAACAATGCGCTCGAAGACTCGCTCTGGCCGTAAATTTATATTAAAGCCTGTCTCTAAGTTTCGTGGTTCCGAGAGAGGAATTCCGAAAAATGTCACTTTACCAGCTCGGCCCGAATCGAGGATATCTCTTCTATTCGGAATCGGAGTAGCACAACTTGATTAAATATAAACTATGGAATTGACAAGATATGCTTTTTCAGTAAAGAATAGTTATTTCGTGGTGACGTCTTGAACAAAAATGGGTTCTTATCAATACTCCCCGTACTGTGTCCCGTTCAACAACACCCCTCTGCGAACCCCGCGGAAGATTCGCCTTGTATGCGTGGGGTCGGGGTTTGCTGGGCTCACTTTGGCTTACAAGATCATCTATGAAAATAAATTAACTGATCTGATCGATTTCACCATCTACGAGAAGGAAGTAAGTCACCGGGTTTAATGGTTTCGCTTGAAGCCCAAGGCCTAACACGGATCTTAGAATGGCGTCGGCGTACATGGCTGGTGAACCACTATCCCGGTTTGAAGTGTGATGTTCCCATCCACGCATACAACCTGGCTTGGGCACCCAAACATGACTGGACTTGGTACTATGCCGCTGGTGCTGAGATCCGCGGTTACATTGAGGACGCCGCGCGAAAATTTGAACTGGAAAGGTACATTCAGTTCAATTCGAAAGTGGTGGAGGCTGCCTGGGACGAAGAATCCGGAAAGTGGAAACTCAAAGGTACGCGACTGACCGGGGCCGTTACCACAGCAGCATCCTGAATTTTCATAGTCCAAAGAGACGGACAAATCATCGAAGACGAGTGCGAAATCTTTGTCGGCGCTACGGGCACCCAGAGGCAAGTCTTTGCGAGGGCTTCCCCAAGGTAGAATCCATATCTCATTCTGCCACAGTCAGCCTAACCCGCCTGATATTCCCGGCCTCCAAAGCTTCAAGGGCCCTATACTCCACACCGGAGATTGGTAAGCCTTCCGGCCATGAACGTTGCACTTACGGACCTCGATGCTTATTGTTATAGGGACGACTCGGCAGATTGTCGAAATAAGAAGATCGCCGTTATCGGTAATGGATCTTCTGGTGTCCAAGTATTCACAGCTCTCCAGAAAGAGGCCACATCCATCACGCACTACATCCGAAGTCCCACATGGATCTCTCTTAACTACATGTCCCAGTACACACGTAATGGTGATGGGCAAAATTTCGCGTTCACCGATGAAGAAAAGTCGAACTTCAAGAACCACCCAGAAGAAATGCTAGCGTATCGCAAAAAGCTCGAGGATACCAGCATTAGGCTCTTCAAGAATCTGGTTTTTGATGAGACGGCCCAAGAACTCAAAGCCGAATTCCGGAAGACGTTGACGCGCGTGATGAAAGAGCGTGTGCAAGAGCAGCCAGGGCTGGCCGACAAGCTCTTGCCGACATGGCAGCCTTGGTGCCGCAGACTCACCCCGGCTGATGGATATCTCGAAGCCCTTCAACAACCAAACGCGACTCTCGTCAACACACCTATTGAGGCTGTAACTCCCACAGGAATTCGTCTCCCGGGAGGAGAGGAGACGGACTTCGATGTGATCGTCACCGCGACCGGTTTCGTCAACAACCGCGTTATCCCATGGAAGATGTACGGCCGAGATGGCGTCTCCATGCACGAACTTTTCAAGGAGAACCCGGAGGCGTACTTGAGCATCTGCGTGCCGCACATGCCGAATTACTTTGCGGTCGGCTGTGGCCCCAATTTCCCAATTGCGAATGGACCTGTCCTCACCGCGCTCGGCTGGATTAGTGACTATATCATCCGCTGGACTAAGAAGTTGATCCAGGAGGACACCAAGGCTATCTGCGTCAAGAAAGATGCCGTCGAAACATATGTTGAGGATATGAGATTATGCTCAGGCTCGAGATGATTTCCATTAATTCGGTTTTTTTTTTCACAAACATGGCTCCCATGCTGCACATATATATACACGCTCTCAGAGGGAGATTCCGCAGGCTGGAACGTATTTACAATGATGACCAAGAAATGACTAATCCTCCTCCTTGTCATCTCCCACATCCGAAGGTATCTGGATCAAATCTTCAACACCATCTCTGAGACCGGAGCCAAAATAGTGGTCAGTTGGCGGCCTGTTCAACCCACAAAATCATCGGAGCTGCTCCGCGGGGCTTCACGTGACCGCGGACGCCCATCCTGGCGCGTAAATATATGATCGAACGCAAGACCCCATTCAGGTGCACCTTGGAACCGACTAGGTCGTCTCGCTCTTGCTGCCATTCTCTTGCTGCCAACCGTGCTGCCGGTCTCTTGCTGCCAGTCTTGCTGCCGCCTTCCCAGTCATGGCTAGAGCTCCGAAATGAATAAATGAATACGAATATAGCTTATATTCATGCCCTCTGCGAGCACGCAGAGCGTAGGCCTACGGGAGGCCTGCGGGACGATGGACTCACACCTTCTCGCGGTGTCCGGTGTTAAGCGCTGAAAAAGCGTGAACTGAGATGAGTCTAAACAACGAAAGAGAGGGCGCGACTGCGACGTGTCAAAATACCCAAAAAAGAGGGAATCGATTTAGAAACCATCCGACGCGTCAGTATCCAGCTCGGACCTGGAACCGAAGCAAGTCCTATCGAAACTTGTGGAAGCGGTGTCGCCTATTGACGCGACAGGACACCCTCAGCTTACATGCACTCTGAGTCAGCGTGTCACGACGCGTCGCGAGGGTGGCGGGAACCTTTGAAAGGTACGTACAAGCGGCCCTGTTAATTCTGATGTATGCTATCTTAGGAGGTCTACTACGGCACGTGCAGCCCTGTTAAACTTCGAGAACAAGCCACTGTCGCGTCGTGGTGGGCGGCCTACGGGAGACCCTGTTAAACCTCGAGAACAAGTCACCTCTCGACCTTCTGGACCCCGACTTGCCGGCCCTGTTAAACTCCGAGAACAAGTAACCGCGGGAAGGGAAAGAAGGAGGACAGTATACTGAAAGGAACAAGCCACCGTGAGGAAGTACAACTGAAGAGGGGACATAAGCTTGGTTAGGAAGGGATCGCAGACGGGGATGACTTGCTGGCTAGGAGCATCTCACGGTTCCCTTGCGAGACATGGTCGGCCTAGATGTGGGAGACCGCACTAGGCAACGCGAAACGAGTCTTTAGGCTCGCGGGGCGTAGCACGTAATGGCAGCCATGGCAGGCCAGAGCCTACAAGACTGTCTACGTGGCTCGAGAGGACGGAGGCGCATGTCGGTGTACAAAGAGGCAGGGGCCAGCTACCTTACTCGCACTAAGGCCTACTGAAGAAAGTTGGGAGAAGTGGTGTCGTCCTAGCAAGGAGCTGTTACCCGTATGCGACTTGCTACCTGACTCGCACTCAGGCCCTGACCCCAACCGGCGGTAGTGGTGTCGTCCTAGCTGAAGAGGCCTGATGATGTATGCTTAAGGAGTAAACAGAGAGTCACCTAGGCGTGAGGGGCCTCGTCCACCCCAAGAGTCGTTGAGGCATGAGGCTGAAAACTAGGGTATAGTCTAGATAGGTAGACACGGCAAATATACATATGATTCTTTGAAATGTCACTGGGACGAGTTTCTACAGAACACCGACAACATCTGGAAGGCGGCGAAGTACCTCCAACCCGACGGGAGCGGTGGTTTCCACCGTATCCCTGGACTGACGGTCGGAGACCGATTGGTGGAGGATAATGCCGAAATCAGTCGGCTTCTGCTCGACGAATTCTTCGAGAGCAAGATTCACCCTCCGAGGCAGGACCACGTGTCGAGGGCAGAAGACAACCAGCTTCCGTGGGAACCACTGACCATGCATGAGGTGAAAGGAGCGGTATTCCGGGCGCAGCCATATAAAGCACCCGGCCTGGATGACGTGCCCGCGGTTGTCTGGAAAGAGCTGTGGCCGATCCTCGGTCGGTGGATCTTCCTCCTCTTTGAGGCGTCATTGAGAACGGGGATCATCCCGCAAGCATGGAAACAGGCGAAAATCATACCGCTGCGCAAGCCAGACAAGCCAAACTACACGAACGCAAAGTCCTATCGACCGATATCGCTGTTACCCACGCTGGCGAAGGCGTTAGAGTCGGTCCTAGCACAGAGGTTATCCTTCCTGGCCGAGACGTATTCTCTCCTGCCAAAGAACCAGTTTGGCGCCCGGAAACGTCATTCGACCAGCCAAGCTCTCACGCTTCTGCAGGAGAAGATCTACGACGCTTGGCGAGACGGCAAAGTGCTCAGCCTGGTCAGTTTTGACGTCAAGGGGGCATACAATGGCGTCGACCGAGACGTCCTTCTCCAACGCCTGCGATGTCGCCAGGTGCCCGAGACGGTGGTGCGCTGGGTCGAATCGTTCTGCTCGAACCGACAAGCGTGTGTGTTGGTCAACGGTGAGACATCAGACATGGTCGATCTCCCGCAGTCGGGACTGCCCCAGGGCTCCCCCCTGTCAGCTACTCTATTCCTCTTCTTCAATGCAGACCTGGTTCAGACCCCCATCAACAAGACACAAGGGGCTATCGCGTTCGTGGATGACTATAATGCCTGGGTCGTGGGACCGAGTGCGCGGGCGAACGTTGAAAGGCTACAAACAAAAGTCATTCCTCGTGCAGAGGCGTGGGAAGTTAGCAGCGGGGCGGAGTTTGCACCTGACAAGACGGCCCTCCTCCACTTCTCCCGCACGCGGCGAAGGGTCGAGGATGCTGGACCGCTGCTGATCCGAGGGGTCGCAGTGGAGGCGTCACCGCACGCCA